>NC_058081.1:13588366-13803823 GCF_014858855.1 Bufo gargarizans
CCGTTATCGGAAACCATGGTTCCGATATTAAGTTGGCAAGGAGACAGCCAGGATCTGATTTCCTCTTCAAGGACGCAAAGCAGTTACTCCTCGGTTCATCCAGGCAAATCAAGTGCAGAACAGCGTGACACCGCTGTGCTCTGCACAGGTAGTATGCTGGACTAGCACTCCGAATTGTGCCGGCAGTGGAGGCTAAGGACAAGGTGGAGGATGAGGAAGCAGAGGAGGACATTGCCGCAAGACCCAGAGCTTAAGAACGCGGAGGCGGCAGAGTCATCAGCTGGCCAAGTTGCTGGTGTGGCTGGACAGGAGCATTCCCCTATGTAACTTGGACGTTAACCAGTGGCAGCTCATGCATGACATCTGCAATTGCTCAGACACTTTGAGGAGGCCACTTTATTTGTCATTTGCCAGGACTATGGGATGAATGGAGTAATTCCACTCCTTAACATTCTGGAGCATATGCCGATAAATCTGACTGGACAGGGGACAGGAGATGAGGTGCCTACATCTCATGCCCACCTGAGCCCTCTGGGGGCTGAACTGCAGGAGGAGGAGGAGAACATTCACACACAAGCAATGTATACAGAAATGGGTGTTTTTTCTGCACAAGTGACAAAAGAAGAGCAGGAGAAGCATGAGAGCTAGAGGGCGAAGAGGAAGACCAGGCAGATGACCCTGACTGACCATGGCAGTATGGGGTGGAGATGGAGGCAGGGAGTCCCACGAGGCCCTTGCGCAAATGGCCAGATGCATACTGAGTTGCTTGCGTAGTGACAGCAGTATTATCACTATTCGGCAGAGGGATGACTACTGGCTCTCCACCATGTTAGACTATTGCTACTACCGAGACTATCCTATGTACTCAGTTGGCTGCTGCCTATATGTGTCTTTATCCATCCTTACGAAGGTCTGAGCGGGGGTATCCTCTGTGCTCACGTTCCACTGTCATGGCTGCTGGAGGAGGCTGGAGCAGCACCAGCTCCATCAGAAGCAACTTAAGTCTGGAGTCTCTAATGGGCAGTTTTCTTCACCCACCTACTGAAGAAACCACCCACAAGCAGCAGCAGCAAGACACCTGAAGCAGCAGGTGATGGCATACTTAGACTGCAGCCTGCTACCTGACTTCTAAAATCCCAAGGATTACTATTAAGCCAAACTTGATTTGTGGCCGTAACTGGCCGAGTTTGCCCTGGACAAACTTTACTGCCTGCCCAGTAGTGTGACATCAGAGCGGGTGTTTAGTGTGGCTGAGGGCATAGTTACCCCAAGGAGAACTCACCTTTTTACCCAAACTGTGAGGAGACTGACCTTTGTGAAGATCAATCAGGCGTGCATCAGCCAGGATTTCCACACGCCAGTGCCTAATGCATCAGACTAGATCATTCTGGGTGCCACATCTAAACTTTATCAAAAGAGACCTGTTTCTTCTGGCCACCTGTTTCAGCTTGTATGCTGATACTACCACCCACCTGATGCCACACACCTGCGGCCTCTGCTGTCATGTTCTTCTACTGCCACCCTGTGACTGGGCCACTGTGCTGTTACTTCCACTGCTGTTGCCCCCCACCCTGTGACTGGGACACTGTGTTAACTACTCATGTATTTGCCACCCCCACCACTCTGTCACTGGGAAACTATGTTGACCCCTCATGCATTTGCCACCTCATCAATCTGTGACTGACCACTATGTAGACTCCTCCTGCATTTTCCACCCTCACTAATCTTTAACTGCACCACTATGTTGACTTCTCATGCAGTTGCCACCCTTACCATTCTCAAACTGGGCCACTATGTTGACTCCTCATGCTGTTGCCACCCTCCCCACTCTGTGTCACTGTTTGGCCTTGTTCACATTACTATTTATTTTGTCCTTCTTCTGATCTGTCAGAAGGACGGAAAAATGAGAAACACAACGGATTCTGTCTATGTAGCAGCTGTAAGGCCTGTATCACACGGTCCCTATTTTGCATCAGGATATGCTCATTATTTGGAAGCCAAAAGCAGAAGTGGTACCATCCACTCCTTTTTTTTTTTTTTTGGCCTTAGCGATAATGATGGATTACTAACAGAGTGAAGGCGGATGCTCAATAGACAGGATCAGAGGAAGGGCAAAATAATCAATTACATCAACACAAACTTATTGCTGAACCCCTCTCCACTCTGTTGGGGGGCTCTACTTGTATAAGCGTTTAATAGAACAGGTTCTGTAGAAATCTATGTGGTGACGGTGGCGACTACCTATGAGTGTTTCTGCAAGGCACAGTGTTCTACACCACTATAAAGGCTCTCTGCAGCCAGAATAGCAGATTTTTAAGGCGATTTAACTGAATAAATTCAGATGAAATTAAATCTTTTGGGGAAATTCTGTTATCCTTTTGCAGCCCTGTGGCGCTTTTATGACTTTTTTAGAGCCATTTTTCAGCCTCAAAGTTCAGGTCCCCATTGACTTCAATGAGGTTCAGTGTTCAGGGTCAAGTTGAGAACCCATCGAACCTGAACATGCATTGTTCCGCTCATCACTAGTCATTATGTGTATGGCCGGCTTTCTATTTCCGTCTACCAGATTCTACCTATTAGACAATTACAGCAGCTTTTACTTTCTTTAACTTTTTTACTCAATTATTTGACAAAGTTCAACTTTTTACCTGAAGAAACTTTGTTTAATCTCTTGACAACTAATTATCAGACGTTTCCTGGAGCCCAAGAGACACATGAGCTCATGGTGAAATCTTTCCACGCTCCATTCCCTTTACTGTATGTGTGTGTATATATATGACCATGTGCCTGATCTCCTCACACAAGATCTCTGCATTATGAAGGGTCTGGATTTCTTTATTTATCGATTTATTAATAATGTGAAGATGAAAAGTAATTCCAAGGAAACATCTGCTGTAAGTACAGAATCAGTGTACATTTGTGTATTATTGCTGGTAGTAGTAATAGTAGTAGTATTACTAATAAACATGGTTTGTGTATATGATGCTGTCATCTTCAGTAACATTGTATAAAATACTATAAAATCTTCTATAGATATACTATAGATATAATAATTAAACATAGATGTATGTAGACAGTGACGAGAAGTAAAACCCAACTCTCGGCCGAGCTTCCAGTGCATAATAAACCCTGTATAATATCTGCTGCTCCTCCAGTAGGACACCTGCACATCTCACCATAGGCTTCCATACATTTCTTGTCCTTAACTGTATAAGGACATCCTGTTTCCAAGTCCACTTGGTTTCTTCATCAAGTCTATTGAAAAATATGAACCGCTCTCCATATTGTGTACAAATGGCTTAAAGGAAGAACCAAGTCCTCCCCAATATATAAACTGCATTCTATGTGTGCTCCTGGCTGCAGATCTCCACTGATCAGCAGCTTCTTCTGGGTATAATGTAGAGAAGAGATTATAAACTGCAGGGGGTCTAAGAATTACTGCTGGATGGAAGTGCAGACTCCTAATAACATGTGCAGAATGTGACTGATGAGGTGTCCTCAGATTCTACAGACTCCTTCTTCACATCAGCAGAAGAAGACTTCACAAAGACAGGGACTTATAGCCAGGAAATTGGAGAGAAAGGTTCACTGTGGACATTGCAATGTGAAGGGTTTGGCCAGCCTTTGAAAAATGTACTAAAAGTAGAGAAAATGCTAAAACATAAAAAATAACTGACACTTACCTGGTGAATCCTCCATGGCACAGCTCTGGTGGTCCTCACCAGTATTGTCAGTGATGATGTGCTATACATACTGATATGACCGCTGCAGCCGATCTCTGGCCTCAGCGTTAATGCCTGTATATTCAGCAGAAGACAAAGTGACTGTCTGCAGTAGTCACACACTCATGGCATGTCATCACTGCAGGACAATTCATACAGACTGGTGGGGACCCCCAGAACTGCATTTCTGGAGAGATTTTCTTTGCTTTAACAACATTTTTTATAAACTCTATGGGGGGGGGGGGCATTTACTATTAGATATACAACAATTTTCTGGTGAATATCTGTTGCAGATTGAGACACAAACGATATTTCCACCATCACGGCAGGTCTAAAAAAAGAGGCGTAGCATGAGCGGGGAAGGAGCAGGTCCGTCTGAGTTATCATTTTATGCGTGTTTTAAGTGTAGAAAATTGTGTAAATGTAAGACACTTTGGAAGCTGTCTTACATTTAGACACTTTGGAAGCTGTCTTACATTAGACACTTTGGAAGCTGTCTTACATTAGACACTTTGGAAGCTGTCTTACATTAGACACTTTGGAAGCTGTCTTACATTAGACACTTTGGAAGCTGTCTTACATTAGACACTTTGGAAGCTGTCTTACATTACACACTTTGGAAGCTGTCTTACATTACACACTTTGGAAGCTGTCTTACATTTAGACACTTTGGAAGCTGTCTTACATTACACACTTTGGAAGCTGTCTTACATTAGACACTTTGGAAGCTGTCTTACATTTACACACTTTGGAAGCTGTCTTACATTAGACACTTTGGAAGCTGTCTTACATTAGACACTGTGGAAGCTGTCTTACATTAGACACTTTGGAAGCTGTCTTACATTAGACACTTTGGAAGCTGTCTTACATTTAGACACTTTGGAAGCTGTCTTACATTAGACACTTTGGAAGCTGTCTTACATTAGACACTTTGGAAGCTGTCTTACATTAGACACTTTGGAAGCTGTCTTACATTAGACACTTTGGAAGCTGTCTTACATTTACACACTTTGGAAGCTGTCTTACATTAGACACTTTGGAAGCTGTCTTACATTTACACACTTTGGAAGCTGTCTTACATTAGACACTTTGGAAGCTGTCTTACATTAGACACTTTGGAACCTGTCTTACATTTAGACACTTTGGAAGCTGTCTTACATTAGACACTTTGGAAGCTGTCTTACATTAGACACTTTGGAAGCTGTCTTACATTTACACACTTTGGAAGCTGTCTTACATTAGACACTTTGGAAGCTGTCTTACATTAGACACTTTGGAAGCTGTCTTACATTTAGACACTTTGGAAGCTGTCTTACATTAGACACTTTGGAAGCTGTCTTACATTAGACACTTTGGAAGCTGTCTTACATTAGACACTGTGGAAGCTGTCTTACATTTAGACACTTTGGAAGCTGTCTTACATTAGACACTTTGGCAGCTGTCTTACATTACACACTTTGGAAGCTGTCTTACATTTAGACACTTTGGAAGCTGTCTTACATTACACACTTTGGAAGCTGTCTTACATTAACACTTTGGAAGCTGTCTTACATTAGACACTTTGGAAGCTGTCTTACATTAGACACTTTGGAAGCTGTCTTACATTACGACACTTTGGAAGCTGTCTTACATTACCCCTTTGGAAGCTGTCTTACATTAGACACTTTGGAAGCTGTCTTACATTAGACACTTTGGAAGCTGTCTTACATTAGACACTTTGGAAGCTGTCTTACATTTAGACACTTTGGAAGCTGTCTTACATTACACACTTTGGAAGCTGTCTTACATTACACACTTTGGAAGCTGTCTTACATTAGACACTTTGGAAGCTGTCTTACATTACACACTTTGGAAGCTGTCTTACATTTAGACACTTTGGAAGCTGTCTTACATTACACACTTTGGAAGCTGTCTTATATTTAGACACTTTAGAAGCTGTCTTACATTACACACTTTGGAAGCTGTCTTACATTAGACACTTTGGAAGCTGTCTTACATTACACACTTTGGAAGCTGTCTTACATTTAGACCCTTTGGAAGCTGTCTTACATTACACACTTTGGAAGCTGTCTTACATTTAGACACTTTGGAAGCTGTCTTACATTACACACTTTGGAAGCTGTCTTACATTTACACACTTTGGAAGCTGTCTTATATTAGACACTTTGGAAGCTGTCTTACATTACACACTTTGGAAGCTGTCTTACATTTACACACTTTGGAAGCTGTCTTACATTAGACACTGTGGAAGCTGTCTTACATTTAGACACTTTGGAAGCTGTCTTACATTTACACACTTTGGAAGCTGTCTTACATTAGACACTTTGGAAGCTGTCTTACATTAGACACTGTGGAAGCTGTCTTACATTACACACTTTGGAAGCTGTCTTACATTAGACACTTTGGAAGCTGTCTTACATTTACACACTTTGGAAGCTGTCTTACATTAGACACTTTGGAAGTTGTCTTACATTTACACACTTTGGAAGCTGTCTTACATTTACACACTTTGGAAGCTGTCTTACATTAGACACTTTGGAAGCTGTCTTACATTAGACACTGTGGAAGCTGTCTTACATTTACACACTTTGGAAGCTGTCTTACATTAGACACTTTGGAAGCTGTCTTACATTAGACACTTTGGAAGCTGTCTTACATTAGACACTTTGGAAGCTGTCTTACATTAGACACTTTGGAAGCTGTCTTACATTTACACACTTTGGAAGCTGTCTTACATTTACACCCTTTGGAAGATGTCTTACATTTAGACCGTCGGTGTATGCACCAAAGTCATGTAGAGACCGGCTCCAAAAACTCTTTCCTTACTAAATGTGCCCCTATATTTTTATAAATCCCCCTGTATGTTTACGCCGCCAACCGTGCGTGTACCCACAGCTATGGATGTCAGTGTCACTCAGACATTATTTACTATTGCTGTCATTACATTCAAAAGCTTGAGGAGGGAAATAAATTTATAGGAAATGAAAACAGATAACAAATTTTCCGAATCCTCCGAGTGCTAGGAGGCTAGAGGGGGTTATATTCCAACTTTCAGGGCAATTGGAGCAACTTTAGTTTGGCTTAAACTGATTTGGGTCCAAACCAAACATTTAAAATTTGGCAAACCGGACACTAAATTTATCTTGACTGGTTGGCTCATCTCTAATCCGTACACTCTGTATCTATTATACCTCGTACCTCACATATCAGTACACTGCTGTATATACTGTATATCTGTACACACTGCCTCTATTATACCTCGTACCTCACATATCAGTACACAGCTGGGTATACTATTAGAGATGAGTGAATCAAAGTTGACAAAGTGTAATTCGATCTGAATTTCAGGAAAAATTTGATTTGCCCGGAAGTCGAATTTTCTCGTGCTTTGTCGTAACAAATCATATTTTTTCTAAAATGGATGCTGCACATTTTAGATAGAATAGGAAAGAAGTCACATAATGCCGTGCAGAGAGCCATTGAGCAGCTAGCCAGCCCTTGTGATGTCACAGCCCTATAAAAATTCTCCTCATGCCCGGTCCCCGAAATTTTACATTGCACTTAGTGCAGTGCAGGGATAGACGTTACAGGCACTAGGGACAGTGATTAGGAAAGACTTTATTCATTGGAAATTACTATTGAGCAGTTCAGGGAAATAATCTTTATTCATAGTGTAGGGAAAGGATAGGGAGGCATTGTCCACAGTGCCGGAAAAGATCAGGGACCAATAGGAGAGTGTAAAGCCTGGGTAATAGGAGCTATTACACCTTGCTGCACTAATTGGGGTTAAAAAGTGATCTATTACTTCAGATTTTAGGTTGTTTGCATTCTTTTATACATCAGTAATTCCATTAATCTTTTCTTCTGCTATTGGGGTGAATCTGTGGTCAGATTCTACAGTATTTATTTTTAAGAGGGTTAACAGTGTTTAATACATAATTCAATCTGTTAATCCTTGGTTCCCCTGGTATGCAATGCTTCTCCCCATTGGAACTCCACCCTCCACATGTTGGACCTACTATATAAGCAGAGAAAGGCCATAAACTAATTCTTGATTATGCAGGCGGACAGGAGCACTATTCTGTGTAACTTTGACGTGAGCCGGTGGCAGCTCATGAGTTACAACTGCCGTTTTCTCAGGTCCTTTGAGAAGACAACTTTATTTTTACATCGCCAGGACTACAGTATGAATAACTGAGGCAGATCCACAGCAGGGCTTTATTAATTCCAGCGTTTAAAATGCCGGTCTTATTAAATGTGCCCCAACATTTTTAATTACATGCAATTACAAAAGTATTCAGATCTAGGTGCTGGTTTGAAAACTGTAAAATATTTTTTTGTGGGAGAACCCCTTTAACTTCTGGATTAACATCTAATCTGCTCACTTCTCGGGGCACTGCCTTTAATCACTAATGTTGCCTCTGAGGTGTGCTGCAGAGTGACCTGCTTATCCATGTCCTGTGCTGAGGCATCCATGAAGAGCTGACAGTCTCCACCCAACAGCTCTGAAAAAAAAAATCTGTATTGCAGATAGAAAAACTACTAAAAATGCCAGATACAAGTTATGTAATAGACAGAAATAGGCTCCTTTCACATAAACAAGTTTTCCATATGGGTGAAATGCTTGAATTGAATTGCACCCCCATTGAATCCTGACCCATTAATTTCTATGGGTCTGTGTATATGAGCGTTGTTTTTCACGCATCATCTCTGTGTTATGCGAAAATCTCAGCATGTTCTATATTCTGCATTTTTCACGCAGCCCAAATCCCAGTGTATGGGGCTTCTGTAATGACACACATAGTGCCATTACCACTCTTTGCACCTTGCTACTGTTTTCAATGTGCTAACTTGTGTCATCAGAATGTATTTTATTCCATATCTGACTAATGTGCATATATATTCCCGTAAAACTGTTTATGTTCATTTAATTACCTGGTTTACCACCGCATATTTGGCAGAGCTGTATTATATAGAATGGAACCCTTCTTCCATTCTATTCCTCTCTCTTGAGAGGGGGGAGTTTTAGCTAGAATAGTGAGTTCCAGCCTACCCCTCAGTGGGAGAGGTTGTGTGTCCGGCTTGTCCCCTGCTGGGAAGAAAGCAGGCCTTTTCCTGTTTGGACAGGCCCTGCCTGTGAGTTTCTACATGGTTGCATGTCCCCTCCTGGGCTTGTATTTCCTAAAATCCAAGCTAAGGAAGCTTGAAGCCAGGAAAAAGTTTTCCTAGGATTACAGTGGGAGTCAGACTACAGAAAGCTAAGTTGCAGCCTACAACAGAAAGCTAAAGTAAAAGTTTCTATTTAAGCCAGCCAACATAGCAGAGCTGAAAGAGTTCAGATATAGCAGAGCTAAGAGTGTTTGCCTTTTAGAACTTCATGCCAAAGCTTGCTGGAAACCAAGACCAAGTTTGTATATTGTTTGGATTACCGTTTACCCAAGTAAAGCTGAATTGCAACTACATACAAAGTCTGGACTCAATCATTCCTTCATCATCTAAGTTAGCTACCCCTTTTGCACTGCATCGGACGACCATGTCTGGGATACAAGAGTATTCATGTAGGAGCACCGTGACACATGCTTAAAACATCTACAGCAGGCATCCTCAAACTGCGGCCCTCCAGCTGCAACTCCTACAATGCCCTGCTGTAGGCTGATACCTGTAGGCTTTTCGGGCATGCTGGGAGTTGTAGTTTTGCAACAGCTGGAGAGTTACAGTTTGAGAATGCCTGATCTACAGGGACATTGCAGGCCCACCTACACCACTGTAGCATTCCTACCCTGGGTATTAACACCATCATACATAAAGGGGACTCCATGTCCTCGTTGCTTCAGTGCAACTGGTGTCATGACTTCTTACTTTATAAGAGGGACATATATCGTAAAAACCTCCTAAGGGGCAATGGATACCCTAGACGTGGAAACCGTACATTACACTTCCGTTAAATATGCATTGCATCCAAATGGAAAGCGTTTTTAATTGATAGTTGCTAGGGGATGTAGTTCATTATTCAACTTTTTTTTTTTTTTCATGCGCATGCAAAACACACCAAAACTGATAACATTCGCATGAAAAAAAAAAATAATTAAACGCTGAATGCAGTCGCAGACAAAACTGCGCTTGTATTAAAAACCAAAGTTTCTTTCCTTGACAGATCCAGACACAATCTGTATCATTCTTGTGAATGAGGCCATAGTGTTATATTGCATGTACACACATGAAAAATTAACTGAAACAACAATTATACAATAACAACTTGTGACCACTGTGGCCAATCACTGGCCTCAGCATTACCATTTTATGCCTTTGCCCTAATGTGGTATCATCTCAGAAATCTCCATTTGTAAGGATGAGAGATTTAGGCTACCAACATATGGTTCATGCCCCATATCTAGTGGATGCCATAGTCTTATGTCTACTATTCTGGTCTTAAAAAACATAAAACAAAAAAATCACAGCCTGGCTTAATGTTATTAGATGTTTCCTTTAATTTCTTACTGTACTTGCAGACAAATCTGACTGTGGTCATGGAGTTTTTCCTTTTAGGATTTCAAGGCAGCCAACTTTTGAGAAATCTTCTATTTCTTCTGTTCCTTGTTGTTTTTGTTGCCACAATATGTGGGAACCTCCTGATCATCATCCTCGTGTCCACCAGCAAGAATCTTCACACCCCAATGTATTTATTCATCTCACAACTGTCCATCAGTGACATCCTATTACCCACAACTATTGTCCCCAACCTGCTCCACATACTACTGAATAATGGAGGAACCGTCAGTTTTATTGGTTGTTTGACTCAATTTTATTTTTTTGATTGCACTGAAGTATTTGAGTGTTTTCTTCTCGCCGTGATGTCTTATGACAGATATGTGGCCATCTGTAATCCCCTCCGTTACACATCCATCATGACAAATAGATTTTGTAATGCATCAATCATTATTAGTTGGTTGATAGGTAATGTTATTTCATTCATTGGTACCATAACATCATCAAAACTAAACTTTTGTGGGTCAAATATCATCGACCATTTATTCTGTGACCTTGTCCCCTTACTAGACCTATCCTGTTCTGACACCTTCTCTGTTCACTTGGTGATTTTTGTTTTGGGAGCTCCAACTTTAATAGTCCCAACGTCAATCATTGTAGTGTCTTATACTTACATTGTTATATCAGTCTTAAGGATCCCATCCAGTACTGGTAGACAGAAAGCCTTCTCCACCTGTAGCTCCCACCTCATTGTGGTCTCCATTTTTTATGGGACTATATTTAGTGTTTACTTTGTCCCTAAGAGAGAACAAACTTGGGTCACTAGTAAAATCCTCTCTCTGCTGTATACTGTATTTACTCCATTTATTAACCCCATTATATACAGTCTGAGGAATAAAGACATTAAGAAAGCCGTACAAAGAACATTCCATAAACACATATCCCGTAATAAACATTAATACACATTTAGAGACAAGCAAATCACTCAAAATGTTAATTATTCAACCAATTTGATTTGAGTGCAAATTGACTCTACCCAAATCAAAAGGGCTCTGACTGGCCTGAAAATGTTTGTATAACACTAGTCTCATAGGACCCATATTCTCTCTTTTTTTTGTTTTGTTTCTCTCTCTCTCAGACTCAGATGCAACTTGAGATCTTACAAAATATGGTTGGAATTTGATTCAATTAGAATTGATTTGCTCATCTCTAATTGATGCTGAGTCACTCACTAGTGATCAGCGGATCTGGATTTCAGGATTAATTTGATTCGCCCCAAAACCAAATTTCCTCCTGCTTCGTGGTAGCGAATTGATGTAACCTGAAATAGTGTAAAACATAAATAAATAATTTCGACGGCCACCATTTTGCTTGAAGATATTGCACGAAATCCTGTGCGTCCTGTCGACTGGACTTTACATTCTATTATGACAGATCAAAGTCTTGATCTTGACTTATGTAAGCATTTAAAATACACCTTTAAGTATTGCCACAGGTGCACCTCAAATTAACTCAAGTGACATCAATTATTATCCTTTCAGAAGCTATAGTAAACCAGAACATCATTTAATGGAATTTTCCAAGTTTTTTTAAGGTACAGTAAACTTGGTGCATGAAAACTTTTGAGCTACTGGGAGTGTGGTGAAAGAATTACAAGCTGAAATAAACCATTGTCTCTAATATTCTTCTGACATTTCACATTCTCGAAATCTAGAAGTGACATAAACCTTGAGGTATACTACTTATGACCCTGGACCATTCTAAATTGGAATCATTGATCATAACTCTCTGGACACAGTCCTTCAGCCAGTTTTCAATCCAATTACAAATGATACTTTCCAAGACTATAGACCTTACTTTAGCCATTAAACATCTATGAGGGACAGTATCAGAAGCCTTTACAGAATCTAATAACACTACATCCACAGCTGCCCCTTAGTCCAGGCTTCTACTCTCCTTCTCATAAAAACAAATCAGGTTAGTCACAACTCATGTTCTTGGTGTTAGAGCTGTTTGGCCTAAGAGACAGGAGCCGCACAGCCGATCACTTTCTAAAGTGCATTAAGGAGCAAATATTCTACTGGCTCTCTCTGCCAAAACAAGGTGTTCATTGACAATGGCCGCAAGCGGTAACATGCCATATACCAGTAAGTTCCCGCTGCAGTTTGTAAACAAGCAGCCCCATGATGGGAGCACCACTTTCTGTTCATTACACTGTCCGTCGTCTCAGAAGTGCAGTGTAATGACAAGTACTCGCTCCATTCAAGTGAATGAATCGAGTACTTGTAATTACACTACACCACCACTACAGAGGAGACGACGGGCAGTGTAATGAACAGGAAGCAGTGTTGCATGGAGCACCACCCCATCTTCAAACAGCTGATCAATGGGGTTGCTGAGTGTCAGACCCCCACCTATCTGCTATTGATGACCTATCCTGAGTGTAGGTCATAAATATAAAGAGGCTACACAACCCCTTTAAAGACATTTTTGGGTGGACATTACATACAGCTCTACAAAACAAACAGGGTAATACAGCAACTTCTCAGTCTCTTCTCTGATGTAGATTTTCTCTTTCCTCATCTTCTTGATTCGGCTCAGACCTTCATCACGAGTTCTTTCAGACACATCTTCTCTCTAGAGTTTGCACACAGACATCTGAAGTTCCTCACTTTTCTATCAACCTCATCCTGGTGCCCCAACATAGTTATCCGGCTGCTACCCTAAAAACAGTGCCAATTGTGTACCCCAATGCACCCAAATACTATACTGTAGAAATAATAGTGCCATACAGACAGTCCCTCTGTAGTAACAGTGCTCCCTAAAGTCCCACTAACACTAATAATTCTTACCTGGAGTGCCCTCATTAGGGATAATGCTCCCCAAAAGTACCCCTTTTAGCAGTAGTGCCCTCCACATTGTAATGATAAAACCCCTCAATAGTACCCCTGGTAGTATTAATAGTGCCCCATCATAGAAATAATTTTTCTCATAGTGGATCCAATTGTAATAAAGCCCCCCATAGTAAGCCAGCAGTAAAAATTTCCTCAACATGCTCCCAGTATTGATAAACACCCCAATAGTTCTCCTAGTAGTAATAAAACCACCATAGTGCACACAGAAGTAATAAGGCCCCTCTATAGTGCCCTAGTAGTTATAATGCTACCATATAGTACCTATAGTAATTTTAATGCCACCATAGTTTAAATAGTCCCCTATAGTGCACCCAGTAGTGTAACTAGTCTGCTTTAGGTTAAAAATCCCCCTATAGTGCCCCAAGTATTGTAAATAGCCCCCTATAAATAACCACTAACATATTTATTTAACCAATCACTGGCAACAGGAGTCGTCCCAGAAGATTGGAAATTAGCAAATGTTGTGCCCATTCACAAGAAAGGTAGTAAGGAGGAATCGGGTGACTATAGGCCAGTAAGCCTGACATCAATAGTGGGGAAATTAATGGAAACCATACTTAAGGAGAGGATTGTGGAACATCTAAAATCCCATGGATTGAAAGATGAAAAACAGCATGGGTTTACTTCATGGAGATCATGTCAAACTAATCTTATAGATTTTTTTGATTGGGTGACTAAAATAATAGATGGCGGAGGTGCAGTAGACATCGCTTATCTAGACTTTAGTAAGGCTTTTGATACTGTCCCACATAGAAGGCTTATCAATAAATTAGAGTCTTTGGGCTTGGACTCCCATATTGTTGAATGGATTAGGCAGTGGCTGAGGGACAGACAACAGAGGGTTGTAGTCAATGGAGTATATTCAAACCATGGTCTTGTTACCAGTGGGGTACCTCAGGGATCTGTTCTGGGACCCATATTGTTTAATATCTTTATCCGCGAAATTGCAGAAGGTCTCGATGGTAAGGTGTGTCTTTTTGCTGATGACACAATGATTTGTAACAGGGTTGATGTTCCTGGAGGGATACACCAAATGGAAAAGGATTTAGGAAAACTAGAGGAATGGTCAAAAATCTGGCAACTAAAATTTAATGTTGATAAGTGCAAGATAATGCACCTGGGGAGTAAAAACCCAAGAGTAGAATATAAAATCAGTGATACAGTCCTAACCTCATTATCTGAGGAAAGGGATTTAGGGGTCATTATTTCAGAAGACTTAAAAGGTAGGCAGACAATGTCATGGATGTCGGGCATATTTATATCTGCACATTAAGGTCTGACAATATTAGAACCAAAATGGAGATTCACATTACCTTTAAGAGGCCAAACTCTCTGTTGGAATAAGCCAGAGAAGATCATGATGGTCATTGGCCTACAATGTATGTTGTTTTTAAAGTTATTGCCAACAGATGTGATATCTTAAGAGAATGTAATGGGTCTCACATAAACTGTCTCAACTACAGGGGTCAAGAGAGGTTATTGCTTAAAACACTGGTTTCTCTAAACATGTCTGTCTGAGGAACAATGGATGTTTCATGGCTAAACCATGATCTGATAAGAGACATCCATAAAACACATCTGGTGTGGAATATATATCTATTCATATATATATATATATATATATATATATATATATATATTCCTGTGTGCATTTATTTAGCGTTTGAACTTGTTAATGATTCATATATACTATGCAATATTGATGTATTATAACCAAACATTATTAATGTATCTGTTTGTATTGTATCTCACTGAGGGGAATATAGTAAGTTGTTTTTTTTTTTCTTAAAAAGGGTCTATTCAGAGGAGATGATGTTATTTCAAACATCATTACTCCATAGCTGTGACAATTAGGTGTATACAGACCAGGACAAAAGTTAAAAGATTATGGTTCTCTTATCTGACCATAAATAAGATGGTCTGTTAACTGTCAAAATGGATCCATGATGTCTGGGAAAGTGATTCTAAAGTGTCAGAAAGAATCCCTCCTAACTGATTTAAGTTGGGAGAGACCAAAGGTTAAGAGGTATAATAAAGCCAGATATATATGTTATTCTTAAAATTGCTATATGATACAACAGTGCCATCAAGCGGTAGATGGGCAGAAGTTTTTCAGGAATGCCAATAAAATGACATCATCCCCATGATTACCATACGTCACACCCACCTTATCTAATTGGAAATCCCTAATCCAAGAGGGGATGGGCATAGATAAGGATTAGGATATCTGATCCAGTTGTGGGGAAAAGAGGGATCACTTGAGACAAAGAGGACTTGGGCCAAACATCACTTGGAACTTCTTCAGGGAGAACACTTGGGAATTCATTCATCAGCATCACTTCACACGTCAGGAACGTACCACAGGACGGGATAGATCTGAATCTTGGAAAGCTGGGTCCCTTCTAAAAGCTCTTTATCCCAAAGCAAGGGGTAATGTATGATCTATTTTACTTGCAGTAATTATAAATCGCTCTTATTGGCATATAGTTGAGACCCCATTATTAGTGGGTCAATAGTGTTAAACAATAATTTTATGGGAAATTTTAATGAACGTGCACATCATTAGAATTCCTGTAATATTGCTATCAGAGTGGAATCTCTGATCGGATTTTATTATCCGTAGTTAGGTCAACGGGCGTATTTATAAGGTGTCTCTTACTGCCATATTCTCTGATTGAGCATAAGGGATTTTCCACAGATTCATTTCTATTGTTTTTTTTGTTGTTGTTGCATTATAATATTTTGATTACCAGTATATTAATCGGTAATAATTTGATAAAAGGAAAAAGTAGTATTGTATTGTACTTAAGTCAGCCTGTAAACGGTGGAGCACCATCTTATGGTCAATTTTGATATTATCTTTGTATTCATTTGTATGCCATTTTTACTGCTTGTATTTATAATAAATTATATTTTGTATAATTAATTGCACCCTGTTTCATTAGCTGCACAAATTAACTTTAGATCTCATCAATAAAAGAACTGGCGTTTATATGTCCGCCAATTAAATTTTCATTTTTTTTATATTTCATAAAAATATGAAATCATAATTTTTATGATTTCATATCTTATATGAAATAAATACCCGACATATTTGGAGGCACTGCTGAGATTGATTGAGATATTTCTATAACCAATTTGTGCAATTAGTGAAAATATTCTTTAATCCTTATTGGCAAGTCAAATTGTTGTTGTTATTGAATATTGATCAGAATCATGAGTGTAACAGGCAGCGACCCAGGTAATGGCCAGGTTTTAGCAGATAATCCATCTGACCCAGGAAAGATAATCTCTAAGGTTATCAATTATGTTTATTCCCGTTTGAAGTTAGATAAAAATATAGATGAATGGACTAATGAGCTGCAAGCAAGAGCCTTTGAAGAACGTTGTGATGTATGGAAGTTAGGTGGCATGGTTGATAGATACCTGACCTATATGGATTTGGCAAATGATAATACCAAGAGGGACCAACACCTCTTATGTGCATTGCCACCTGTTTTGTATGCATTGTTGGCAGTCAGTACTCTTTCTAAAGCTAGGTATGAGTCTATAATGGGTACAAAAATATATGTATCCAAAATGGAATCAGAACTAAAATCCGCAGAAGCGAAGATCAAAGACTTAGAGTACAACCTTAGTCTCAGCCTTGATGCATACCAAAAGGCAAAAAGTGATTTAGAGGATTTATATCTCCAGTATTCCAAAATTAAACAGACAGATGAATCAGCCCATAATATAGTCAATGCTGAAAGGGATCCATCTAACACTGTGAGATCTCCTGACCCTCCATTTCTTACTCCCCAATATCCAGACATGTCATCACATGCTTTTAAAGCAGACCCCATCCAAAACACTCAGCAACCTGAAAGTGTTGGCATGATTAAACAGGAGGCATTAACCCAATTAAGTCGGGCATTCCAAACTGTAACCACCTTACTAGGTGTTGATATCATGGAAGCCCCTAGAAGTGTCTCTCCTCATACTCCCCTGGATAGACATGTTAGGGTTAGGGTTAAATCACCTGTGCGATATAAGTCTCATGAAAGTTGTGAAAGTGCATGTGAGTCTGACGGTGATGTGGGGAAGCGTGTGACTTATTCCTTGCCACAGAATCACAGGCGACCAACATATGCTGAGGTGGTTTCTAGGAAGAAAAATTCCCAATATTCAGAAAAGGATCAGAGCTCCTCCAGCATAATTAAGTTTTTAAATAGTACAGTATCCAAATTTTCCAAGAAAGGTTCTTCTCAGATAGCCAATCACTTAGAACTGTATGAATCCACTATGGATTCTTTAAAATTATACTCTGATGCTGACCGGATTAGGTTCCTTCCATGGGCATTTGATGATAGATATCGTCATTACTTTACATCCTTTAAGGAGAGAGGAGTACAAGATTGGCCAAGTGTTTTGCATGAGGTTAAATTGGAATTCGGTCCATACCGAACCACTACTGCTGCAAAACGGGACATATATAGCCTTACGTGTAGACCCAATCAAAGTCCCCGTGAATTCCTCTCTGTCCTCAAAAATGCCTATGGGTTGGCATATAGATCCCCAAACTGGGAATCTGAAGAATTCAAGCAGTTATTCTATGATGCTATGCCAACCCAGATCAAACTTAACTTAGCCAGAGATCTGGATATTGATGCTCCCTTGGATAGGTTGGTGACGGCTGCCACCATGCTGTATAATATCAGTGAGTGCCATACAACAGGTGAGAGAAGGTTTAAAAATTCCCCAGAGCAAAAGGTAGCTGAAGCTAAGGTAAACCCTAACTTGGGATTTGAAAGCCAGCCACGAAGGTTCCCTCAGTCTACAGGACCTTCTCAACAAGCCCAGCAACAACAGGTAGGACCGCCCAAACAGACCAAACCCCAAAATAATAATGGATCAGAGGGGAATAATTCAGGTAATGGGAAGTCTAACTACCGTCCCTATTACAATAACGTTCCCCAGGGATATAGGCCCTATAACAATCGAGTTTATCAGGGTTATAGACGTTGGGATAATAGGCCCAGACAACAGAGGGAAGATAGGCAGGAATCCTTGAATTCACCCAGGAGTAGGTCACCTACCAATAACCAGGGTGCCCAACAAAGCCAAAATGTGCCCAAACCAAACAGGTTTGATCAGCTGGTAGAGCAAGTGGCCCAGCTGAGCAATATGGTAAGTAAGTTGTCCCAGTTATCCCCAGAAAAACAGCCTAATCCTTTTTTAGGGGCAACTGCCGGTACCAGCAATTTAACATCATAAAGCAGATTGAGCCTGGTCAGAACCCAGGCCACTGTAAGGATATTAAATTGATTGTGGTAGAATCTGATGTGATTCCTAATTATTTATTTCCTTGCAGTACCCCTGACCCTGAAATTAGGGCCAGGGGGGAAATGTCTAATATGTCATTTGTCTTGCAGTCTAGTGATGTCAATTCAGTTGACCAGATGTCTGTTCCAGTGTATAATCACATCGTTCCAGCATCTAGCCATGAGCCAGCTGTGATTTGTGATGTCACACAGCTTGTCCCAAAGGGGGGGGGGCTAACGCTGCTCCTCCAGCTTGTCCTGGGAGACTCAGGAATGCAGAGGTCACGGAGCTGCAGAGAGGTCAACCTCTCAGACAGCAGATGGGTAAACATCCTAACTTTCTCTGTGATTTGTTGCAGGTGGATGGCCGATACTTTGTGGACATATATCTACAAAATGAACTTATCGGACCAATCAAAGGATTAATAGATACTGGATCACAAGCCACCATTTTATCTTACACCTATTTCAAAAAAGTTTCAGATTTAACATCAAAGAAGCCACGATTAAGGTCATTTGATGGCTCTTTGATAAGTGTAGGTGGAAATGCCTTACAGGTAAAAGGAACATCCTGGTTGACATTTAAGATTGGCAAGAAGACAATTAGACATCCCACATTGATTGTGGATCTTCCATATGATCGGATGATCATAGGAATCGATTTATTAAAAAGATTGAGTCCCATAGTTGATTTCATTAATGAAGCAGTATGGACTCAGGTGAAGGCACCCATTGCCTATGAATACTCTTGCAACACACAAGCACAACGCAGTTGTCATGTGATTGAAGAGAAACCTAACTCTATTGAAGTGCATTTCAGGAACAATCAAATACCGGAGGTCACAATCCTGAAGAATGGTAAGCCCGAGGAAGATATCAATGGTGCTGCTCACACCATTACCATCCAGAGGGACAAAATCAAAAAGGTAACTCTGGATGATGATATATTAACCATTTCTCTTGAAAGGGGGAATCAAGAAGTCTTGGACCTGACCAGGCACATTCAATCGATGGTACGGATTGAAAAGGTCAATGACAATTTATTGATTCCCGTACAGGTAAACAATATAGCCCGGGTGAAATATGCCAAGTTGGATCTGAAATCCGAAGCGAGTTACATAAGCCTAGGACTTTTAAAACAGATCACCAACCCTAAAATGATTAAAAGTTCCTCTCCACAGGACCAATGGGTTCATGATCTGGATGGAGATTTCCAGAGTCATAATGTTGTTGCAAGATGTGTTTTATCTATCTCCATAGGAAGTAAAACTACGGAGCACGTTTTCATCGTGATAAATGAATCACGGTATCAAATGTATATAGGTAATGACCTTCTGCACCGATTTGCCATACAGATTGACATGGTAAATAACACCTTATGGTCCAGATTGCCGGGAAACCCAGAGGGGTTCCAGGATGAAGAACAAGCCTTACGATGGGGACAACAGATGCCCTATGCCGTAAGTATCATGGTTGCTGAGAAAGTTGAAATTCCTGAAGGATGCAAACCATTTCTTCTCCCCATTAAAGTAAAGAAGGGACAGAAGCTGAAGAACGCAGACGCGTTGATCTGTTTATCCAACAGAATGCAGCAACTCGGCCTAAAGGTAAAACCTACTCCACTGATAAACATCCATCAGGATCAGTTATACATGGTAATTCATAACATGGTTCCCCATAGCATATCCCTACAAAAGGACACCGTAATTGGTTTAGCTATGGATTCGGAATACTACACATTTGGATTCCAAAATGATGTTATTGGAATAATTCCTGATGAATACCTGACAGAGGAACAAACTGTGGAACAACATTTTTCCTCAACCCCTGAGGGGTTATTTAACATACACTCTGTTTATCCTTTCAGCTCTGAAGAAGGTACATGCCACATCGAAGAGTCATCATTAGTTTTCAACCATGAGATCGATGAAAAAGAGTATGAATCATACCAGCAAGGAAAGGATAAGGTACGCTACACCCAGAATGATTTAACTAGTGAGCTTGAAGAAGCTTACGAGTTAAGTCAGCCTGAGATTTTCCCAGAATTTCAGGAGCGGGTGGAAGAACAAATCTCCATGGCTGACGCATGCTCCGACGAGTCGAAGCGTCAACGGCTAAAGGAGCTCTTCGCAGAGTTCCAGGAGATGTTTGCCAAGGATTCTTATGACTGTGGGGAAACAAACCTACACGTTACAAGAATCCAAACAGATCCCGATGCACCCCCTGTTTTTGTCAAACAATACCGACTTCCGCTGGCGGCTTACGAGTCACTATCGGAAATCGTCAAGAACTTGGAGGAAAGGGGTATCATCTGTCCAGTACACAGTTCATTCAATCATCCGATACTTGGAGTCCTCAAACCTAACGGTCAATTTCGTCTCTGCTCGGACCTAAGACAGTTGAACAAACGTGTTTATATGTCCGGATGGCCCGTGCCATATATTGACCAAAGTTTGGCACAAATACAAGGATCCAAAATCTTCACTGCCCTTGACTGTGCACAAGGATATTGGACGATTAAGATAGATGAAAGGGATCAGTACAAACTGGCCTTTACATTTGGCAAACGACAGTATGCGTGGACCCAATTGCCCTTCGGGTACATAAATGCGGGCCATGAGTTTGCAGTGTTCATGCATAAGGCAATGCCTGATGCCGCTGAACGAGGTACCTTATCCTATGTGGATGACATCCTGATCAAAAGTACAACTTTTGAGGAACATATTCAGGAGTTGAGGCATGTACTGACCCAGCTGAGGAAAGCAGGTGTAAAACTTTCTTTGCAGAAGGCTCAATGGTGCCGGACCAAGGTTAATTTCCTAGGTCATGAAGTCACTGCGGATGGAATTAACCCACAGAAAAAGAAGGTGGAAGCAGTGACCAAGACAAAATCTCCTACAAATCTCAAGGAGTTGAGATCTTTCTTGGGCATGATGAACTACTCACGTAAGTTCATAGATAATTATGCCGAAATTACAAAACCTCTTTTGCAGTTGCTAAAGAAAGGAGTAAAATGGGAATGGAGTGAGCGTCATGAGCAAGCTGTAACTGAGCTCAAGGCCAAACTTATCCAGGCTCCATGCCTTGCTTATCCAGAAGGGGGAAAACCTTTCTTCGTGGAAACAGGTTTCACTGATTAAAGCATAAGTGCAGTTCTTTTCCAAAAACAGGAAAACCGAAACAAGATCATCGCCTATGCCAGCAAGTCATTGTCACCGGTAGAGGTAAAATTCAATAGCTGTGAAAAAGCATTATTGTCAACTGTATGGGCTTTGAAATATTTTAGGAGTTTTATCCAAGGCGAAAGGATCATTGTGGAGACCGCACACCAGCCGCTGCAATACTTGCAGAGTGATCGTATAAGAGATGGAAACTTGTCAAACAGCAGGATAACCACCTGGACAATGTCCTTAATGGGATGGCCATTGGAGATCAGGTACAAACAAAATAATAAGAACCCAGTTGCTCAGGGATTAGCAGAACTCCATGACTGTACCAATACGGAACGTAAAGGTGAGACAACGGAAAATGATTTCCTGGAGGAACAATCATCATCACCATATAAATCTTATGAAGAGAAGTACTGCAAATCGTTACCATGTGTGTACATAGATGGCTGTTCCTTCCATGCCGAGGAAGGATCTGAACGTACATTGGTTGCAGGTATTGGAGTCGTGTGGAATAATACATTCCTAGAAGTATCCGTTGGATACAAAATTGGTTCCAAAAGCAGCCAGGTTGCAGAACTTACTGCTGTGTACAAAGCCGTACAAATGGCTATCGAATATGATATTAAGGAGTTTGTAATCATCACAGATTCTGATTATGTTCGTAACAGCTTTGTGGAGTACTTTCCCGGATGGAAAAGATCCGACATGATGAGAAGCAATAACAAGCCACTAAAGCATGGTAAGATGTTTTGTAAAATTGATGAGATGGTTACCGTCCACAGTCTTATCATTTATTGGAAGAAGGTAAGAGGTCATTCAAAGTATCCAGGCATGGATAAAGAGGGGAATGACCTAGCGGATTCCCTTGCCAAGCAAGCAGCCATTGACGGAGAAGTCTTTGACGTTGACGACCTCATGGGAACTGTCCAAGTGGATGCTATGACAAGGAGTCAGGCCCAAAAAAGAGCTGAAGCCAATGTGGCACTGTGGAGCCAAGATTCCCCTAGTGAAGATCTCATTGCGAGCCAAAAGGGGGATCCGATTATTGGTCTCTTTTATAAGTACATTGAGGATCCACACAACTGTCCCATAACCACGGAAGACTGTATGGGTAAGGAGGAGATACGAATTTTGATGAAAGGTAAGTCCCAATTCTCATTACAGGATGGATTACTGATAAGGACCTTGAAGAACGGTATCACGCAATGGGTAGTACCTGCAGCATACCGAGGTCTGATGTTGCAACATGCACATGATGCCCCAACCGCTGGTCATCGAGGTGAGAAAATAACGTACGAGTTACTACGGGACTACGCTTACTGGCCACATATGTTACAAGATGTGCGAACATATTGTCAGGGATGTCTAATCTGCCCTCAATTCCAGCCACAAGGACCCACTCATCGGGCACCGCTGATGAAAAGGGGGATGTCCATGCCATGGTCAGACATCCAAATTGACTTCATTGGACCAGTAACAACCTCATCAAAAGGAAACAAGTATATGTTAACCATAACTTGTCTGTTCACCAAATGGGTGGAATGTTTGCCGTGCAAAACATGCAGTTCAAGCGTATGTGCATCTCTGCTCATTAACCACGTATTTTCTAGATTTGGTCTTCCCCAGCGCATTGAATCCGATCGTGGAAGTCACTTCACCAGTGAGGTCATGACAAAGATGTGGGAAATCCTACACCGACACATCCACTGTCTCCCCAATCTCCTACTCCTCGTCCTCCTAGATCAAGATTATTACTTTTAATTTTTATGTATTTTATGTTATTTGAAGTCATTTCCCTATCCATATTTGTTTGCAGAGCACTTGCCATACTCTTAACCACATTTTGCTGGCATTTGCAGCCCTCTAGCCCTTTCCATGACATTTTTACAGCCATTTTAGTGCACAAAAGTTCGGGTCCCCATTGACTTCAATGGGGTTAGGGTTCAGGGTCAAGTTTGGGTCAAGTTCGGGTCCCGAACTCGAACTTTATTGTGAAGTTCAGCCGAACCCGTCGAAACCAGAACATCCAGGTGTCAGTTCAACTCTAATCACAATGCAGCCATTGACCTCCCTTGGATGTGGTATCCCTTTGTCACGCTCCCTCTCCGGCGTGGAACCCTGATTCAACGCTAACCATGATCAACATGGTAGGCGCAGAAAAGAACATTGGAAGTTTATAGAGAAGATATCCAATTGGATTGTGAACATCACGGGGACGTGCGACATGGAGGAGCAGTATGTGTGCACACGACTACAAGTACTGACTGATGGGTCTGCCCCCTTCAACTTCTGGATCTCCAAATTGGGCACATAGCCTGAGCTTGCCCTTTACACCTTGGAGGTGCTGGCCTGCCCTGCAGCCAGTGTATTGTCTGAACATTTGTTTAGCATGGCTGGAGGGGGTTATCACAGGTTATATTTCCCAATGTTTTGTGGTGTAACCTAATTTAAAAAATAAATAAATAAAATTAAAACAAAAAACCAGTGTAGGTTCCACCTACACCGCCACATCCACTGCCTCCTCAACCTCCTACTACCTATGGACCTTGTCCTCCTAAATCAAGATTATTATTTTTTATTTCCACGTATTTTATGTTATTTTAAGTCATTTCCCTATCCAGATTTGTTTGCAGAGCACTTGCCATGCTCTTAACCACATTTTGCTGGCATTTGCAGCCCTCTAGCTCTTCCCATGACTATTTTTAGAGCCATTTTAGTGCTCCAAAGTTCGAGTCCCCATTGACTTCAATGGGGTTCGGGGTCAAGTTCGGGGTCAAGTTCGGGTCCCGAACTCAAACTTTTTTGTGAAGTTCGGCCGAACCCGTCGAACCCGAAACATCCAGGTGTCCGCTCAACTCTATTTATGGCCTTTCTATGTTCGTACAGTTGGTCCAACATATGGAGGGTGGAATTCCAACTGTGGAATATTCGCATATCAGCCTATGTTGGGGTATGCCGTTCTGCTGCTGCAGCTCAAGGAGGGTGTGCTTTGTGGTGTACGAGTGGCTGAAGTGCATGCAAAGTTTCCTAGCCATTTTTAGGATGTCTTGCAGATGGGTGGAAGACTTCAGGAACCACTTGACAATCAGATTGAACACATGTGCCATGCAGGGTGCATGACTCAACCTTCCTTGATGCAGCGCCGACAACAAGGAGAAAGCCAGGATTTGATTTCTTGATGAAGGACATGGAGAAGTTCCTCCCCTGTGTGACTCCATTCGCCCAGGCAAATGAGGTGTAGAACTGAGGACAAGGTGGAGGATGAGGAGGCAGAGGCTGACATTGTCGCAGGACCAACGGCGTGACAACGTGGAGGCGGAAACAGCCTCACCTGGCCAAGTTGCAGTTGTGGCTGTGCAGGAACCACATTCACGCAGTGGGCAGTAAAGGAAATGTATTGTCCTTGATTGTGGTTACACCTCCACACGTCGGCACTGCCGTGCACTTTGGCAGACACCAACAGGCTCAAGGACTGGCCCACCTTCTGATCTACATGTGTGTGCAGGGCTGGTACTGCCTTTTTTCGCAAAGAAATGATGGCTTGGGACTCTCTACCTCGGTTCGGCACAAGCCATCAGTTCTCTGAAAGGTGCAGTTCACCACGTGGAAAGAGAGGGACTGCAGCACCAGCAACTTGGACAGGAGCACATTCAGCTTCTGCGCGGTTGGATGAGTGCACGCATACTGTTGTCTCTTGGCAATCGCTTCAGCGATCGATTGCTGACGGAATGAGTGATGAGGAGTAGGAGTGGAAGGAGCATGAGCATCAGGACCAGCAGATGATGGGAAGGACATACAGCTCCCTTCGACTGAGGCACCTTAGCCATGCTTCACCTTCTGCCCACAGATTCTACATATTGCCATGTTCACCAACTCCGGCGGCTTAACAAAAAACTGCCACATTGCCGAGTAGGTGATTTTACCCCGAACACTACGCACTGACTGACTGCTACTGCCGTTGCCTCCGTGAGCCCGTGCACTGCTACTTCCCGGGCAGGTAGGCTCCTGCGAAGCGGATGCTCTACCCGGGGCACGTTTGGCTACCGACCTCCCACTGCTGCCACCCTCCTGACTCCCGGCCACACTAATGACTTGCTGGCTCCGCCGTTGCCTCACGGGCAAGCTGCCACACTCTTCTCCCTATGATGAAGCCCCTTTGTCATCCGGCTCTCAAGTGCGATCAGCTACATCATCATCATCGAGTACTGTCTGCACGTCACTGATGTCCTCCACAACCGTCTCTGGGTCAGAAGCCTGACCGCTCGCAACACCAGCTCGCACACCACTCTCCTCATCACTACTTGCCTGCCTAGTGAAGGAAGCGGCGGAAGTCTCCTCCACATCTTGCCAGTAGCTGCTTCCTGTCCTCTAGTACAGTAGCTCATCCTCACTGTATAGTGGAGCTAAGCCCACAGCACACAATACTTCTCTGGCTGAAGGAAAAGAAAAGGACAGAGGCAGGTTGAGGACAGATGAGGGCACAGGGCCTGCTCCCGGGCCATGCCAACTAAGGGTTGTGTCTGATGAACCCACTGACTCTTGGGATGAAGTGGATGACCGAGTCAACCATTCAAGAAACGCTGGGTTGCTCGTCAAGACACGACCACTAGATGACACCGAGAGCTCAGTCCTCTAGCTGTGACTCCTACTGCCACACCCCCTTGCTCTGCTGCGACCTGTGCCTGAAACATTAAGGCCTCTGCCTCTCCTCTGGGCCTGGCACTACTCTGTCTGACATACTATTAGATCAAATAAATAAATAACTAAAAAGGAAATTAAAAACCACCCAAAAAGTCTATTTTTCACTTCACCACACAACGGCTAATAAGCCCTTTTTCCCCCACTAATACACACAAAAACGGCTTTAGAACATTTAACTGCACAGCTAAATTGGCAAATAGGCCCTTATTTTTTGGCACTTATACACGCCACAGAAGGCTTTAGAACATATAACTGCATCGCTGAACGGCAAATATATTTTTATTTTGCTACTATTACACGACAAAAAGAGCTTTCGAACATATAACTGCACCGCTGAATCGACAAATAGGCCCTTATTCTTTTCCACTTATACATGCCACAGAAGGCTTTAGAACATATAACTGCACCGCTGAACAGCAAATATATTTTACTTTTGCCACTAATACAGATGTACCATGGTTAGCACTCCCGCGTTAACTCAAATTTCTTAACTCATTTTATTATCTTGAGACAAAAGCCATTGGAAAGCAATTGAAGGTGTTTGCTTAGATTAGATAACCAAACTCAGAAATCTCTGAAAAACGGAGTGCTAACCATGGTACATCTGTACATGGCAAAAAGAGCTTTAGAACATATAACTGCACCGCTGAACGGCAAATATATTTTACTTTTGCCATTAATACATGGCAAAAAGGGCTTTAGAACATATAACAGCACAGCTGAACGGCAAAAACGCTCTTATTTTTTTCCACTTATACACGCCACAGATGGCTTTAAAACATATAACTGCACCGCTGAACGGCAAATACATTTTACTTTTTCCACTAATACACAGCAAAAAGGGCTTTAGAACATATAACTGCACTGCACAAGGGCAAATAAGACGGAGAAATATTGCACTCAAATAACAAGAACGGTTTGCTGGAATTACAGAGCTGTATAATGGAAATTTGGATCCCCAGTCAGTGCAGCAAGGTGTAATAGGATTGTTCCTATTACCCAGGCTGTCAACTCCCCTAGTGAACCCTGTTTAACATAAATGCTGTGGGATGATTCCTCCCTATCCTTTCCCCACAGATTGAATAATCTTTCCCTGCACTGGTAAATAATTTTTTTAGCACAATGAAGTTTTTTCTAGCACTGTCCCTAGCGCCTGCTGACGTCTCTCCCTGCACTAATTACACTGGAAAATGGCAGAATCCAAGTTGGCTGAGGCGATTTAAAGGGCTGTGACATCACAAGGTTGGCTGGCTGCTGATTGGCTCCATGCATGGCATTATTGGTGATCCCGCCTTCCCCGCCTTGCAGGTCTTTACTTCGGCCACCAAATGGCTATGGTGGGTTTGACTGATGCATCATGATTCATGACACATAAAACGCTGCCCGCTTGAGGTCAGGCTGGTCTCATCGGGGATGCATTTGAGTTGCCTTGTGGTGTGTCAGTATCTTTTGTATATAGACCTTTTGTTTTTGAATTTTTGATCTCTAAGTATGTTGTGCATGGAATATTTGGTATTGATCGGGGATGTAATGTTATGGTCAACCTGGCCATTATCCTGCATTAATTCAAAGTCCCGATGGCTAACTGTATGCTACTTCATGCTTACATACAGACAGCACAAACAGACGCTATTGATATCCATTATTGCTGAAGGAGCACTAACTGGCTGCCTGCTCCTGTACCATTGGTTCTAATTCTTACCGCGATTATGTCCCATTACGATGTTTCTAATGTAAGCGATCAGTGACGGGTGCTTGGCCCACGGGGAGGAGGGGGTGTGCTTAGTGGCATCAGCCCGCCCACCCACCTCCTGACTGGAAGCCTGGCCTGATTTGCTCCACACTTGGGGGGAGAGGCTTGCTCATTAAAATTCAGCTGTGCCGGCGGCCGCGTACGGCCATATCAGCGCCGGTAGGCTCTGCCATGAACAGTGTGGCGGGGTAAGCACTTTACATACCACTGAACTTTAGCTCCTTATTAGCTCCTGATGAGATTGACAACAGTCAGAAACGCGTTGAGTTGGATATAGAAAGGAAGCGTTGGTTTGAATAAGTCTCAGAGAATTTGGTATCTATAGTAGCATGGGCCATATAGCCTACATCAAGCTACAGATATAGGCCTCCCTAGACAGGGAGTTTGAATACCCCTATACTAAGTACATTGCTGTTGGCTGTCTTTTGTTTCACTGGGCATTGTTGAGTCCCGACAATTGGGGCTACTGTGTGAGTGGTATCTGGGGAAGGATGATCATTTGCAGACCTCTCCCAACTTCCCATCACTGTTACATAGTCCTTTACCCTGGGCAGCCACTACTCCTCTCGGCATTTACAGTGTATTTTAAACAAAAAAAATAAGTGGGTCACACCGACCCATTTACCTGGCTGAATAACTATGATATATCCCTGATAGTGGCAAGTACAGTGTTTTTTAAACCAAAATAATAGGTAGATCACACGGACCCAATTATCAGTCTGATGTATCCCTGTGACGGTGACAAGTAAAGGTTTTTTCACCCCCAAAAAAAGGTAGAACTCACTGACTCAATTACCCGGCTGAATAACTATTATATATCCCTGTGATGGTGGCAAGTACAGTGTTTTAAACATCAAAAAAAAGAAGGCCGATCAAACCGACCCAATTAACAGGCTGATTTACTATTATTTATCCCTGTGACAAGGAAAGGTAAAGGTTTTTCTACCAAAAAAATAGGTATGTCTCACCCACACAATTAACAGACTGATTAACTATTATATTTCCCTATAACTGGTGCAAAGGAGTGGGATTGCACCGAACCAAAATGCCAACACGTCACCCTCAGACTGAACAGCAGGATTAAGTCTGGTATTTCTGTCTCGCTGGTGCAGAGGAGCCGTATTGTACCCATCAATAATGCCTACAGGTCACCAGCACACTTTTTAAAACTAATAAAAGCCTAACACTCTCCTCGTCCTGTCCTACACTAGTGAGAGCAGAATGGCGGCGCACCATGTGATCCAGCATTTATGTATGCATGGTCACATGGTGCACTTGCCAATCACAGCCATGCCAATACTAGGAATGACTGTGATGGCTTCCGAGTGCCCACAGCTTAACCGCTTGTTGATTGGCTGAGCTGCAGCCAAGCTTTATTTAAAGTACGAACAAGTAACCCGGACACAGACTTTGGCGCCAAAATCTGGGTTTGGTACTTTGACACCTAAATGTCCGGTACAGTCCCAAACTTGGCAGTCCAGGTTCGCTCATCCCTAGTCACAATATGTGGAAATCTCCTGATTATAGAAGAGCAAACTTTTCAAAAATTCGATTCGGACGATTTGCAAAATTTTCCAAACAGTTTAAATTCAATCCAAATTTATTTTTGACAAATCACGTTAAAAAGCAGCTATTTCCCGACTACAGAGAGCCTGTATATCAGTGTAGAACACTGTGCATTGCAGAAACATGCTTAGGTAGTCTGCTGTGGTAGTGAAACAGTTACTTTGAGTCTGTATGATGGGCAGTTGACAGTCGTCACTCTTAGAATCGCTTCATACTTCACTTATTTAGTGAGTTATGGGACCAAATAACTCAAGTGTGAACTCAGCTTTACAGGTCAATGTTAGTGCCAGGTATGAAGAGCCAAGCAGTGGCCTAAGATTGTACTACAGAGTGAAAGAGGGCACTCCTTTTACACCATTTTCAGCTGATTCCACATAGATTTCTATAGAACCTGTTCTGTTACACACTGAAACAAGTAGTGTCCCCATGACCGAGTGGACATGTTGTCTGCAGTAAGTTTGTGTTGACGTCACTGTTTATTTTGCCCTTCTCATCCGTCACAAGAACAACACAAAAAAAAAATTATCTTGTCTTTTAAACCTCCACCTTCACACAATCAGCATTTGCTCAGTGATCCATCAGTATTGCTAAGGCCAAAAAAAAAACAGGAGTGGATCCAAAATAGAGATGACACGTGATTGGAATATTTTCATCTCTTCTGTGTTTTGTACCCACTCCTGCTTTTGGCTTCCAAATCATGAGCAAATCCTGATGTAAAATAAGGACTGTGTTATACAGGCCTTACGGCTGCTCCAGAGACAGGATCTGTTGTGTTTCTAATTTTTCCTTCCTTCTGACAGATCAGATGAAGGGCAAAATAAATAGTGATGTGAACAAGGGCAAACAGTCACACAGAGTGGGGAGGGTGGTAACAGGATGGGGAGTCAACACAGTGGCCCACTTACAATATGGGAAGGGTGGCAACTGCATGAGAAGTCAACATAGTGGCCCAGTTACAGAGTGTTGAGGGTGGCATCCGCATGAGAAGTTAACATAGTGGTCCAGTCACAGAGTGGTGAATTGGCAAACACATGAGCAGTCAACACAGTAGCCCAGTCACAAAGTGGTGGAAGTGTCAAATGTATTAGGAGTTAAAGGGGTTTTGCCATCTCAGACAATGGGGGCATATAGCTAGGATATGCCCCCTTTGTCTGATAGGTGCGGGTCCCACCTCTGGGACCCGCACTTACAAAAAGAACGGAGCAGGGAAATGAACGGAGGGTGCACTGCGCATGCGCAGCCGACCTCCATTCATTTCTATGGGGCCGCCGAAAATAGCCGAGAGCTGGCTTGGCTTTTTCCATCTGCCCCATAGAAATGAATGGGAGCAGGGGCTGTGCGTGCGTTGTGTGCTCCCATTCACTTCTATGGAAGCAGCGGGGAGTAGCGTTTATTGGTGGATGAACACCGGGAAATCCAGGGTCCTCCAGCTACAGCTCTCCCGGCTCCATTCTCAATGTAGGTGCGGTTCCCAGAGGTGGGGGAAAACAGCAGTGGCAGTAACAGTACAAGATGGGGGTGGCAGTAGAAGAACATGGCAGCAGAGGCAGCAGGTGTGTGGCATCAGGCGAGTGTCAGCATCAGAATAGTGGATGAAGCAGGTGGCCAGAAGAAACGGGTCTCTTTTTACAAAGTTTGGGTGTGGCACCCAGAAAGATCTAGTCTGATGGATCAGGCACTTGCGTGTGGAAATCCTGGCTGATCCACACCTGATTTATTTTCACAAAGGTCAATCTCTCCACATTTTGGGTGGAAAGTTGAGATGTACTTGGGGTATCTTTGCCCACCGCTTCTCTAAACAACCATTCTGATGCCACACCACTGGACTGGCAGGATCGGTTGTCCAGGGATAACAGTTGCGGCCACAAATCAAGTTTAGATGCCTAGTAGTTGGAGATCTTGGATGTCGGGTAGCAGGGTGCAGTCTTAGTTTGCCACCAACTGCAGGTTCAGGTTCTGATCCATGTCTTGCTGCTGCTGGTGACTGGTTTCTTCAGTAGGCGGGTGTAGAAAACTGCTTATTAGAGACTCCAGTCTTAAGTTGCTGCTGATGAAGCTGGTGCTGCTCCTGCCCCCCCCTCCCTCCAGCAGCCATGGCAGTTGAGCGTGAGTGCAGAGGGTCGCCTGCTCAGACCTTCAAGAGGATGGGCGATGGCACATAGCTTCTCTCCTGTCACTTGTGCAAAAAACAACATTTCTATATACATTGCTTGTGCGTGAATGTCCTCCTCCTCCTACAGTTCAGTCCCCACAGGGCTCAGGTGGCCATGAGATGTAGGCGTCACCTCTCCTGTTCCCTGTCCATCCAGATTTATCAGCATTAGAGTTGAGCGAACACCTGGATGTTCGGGTTCGAGAAGTTCGGCCGAACATCCCGGAAATGTTCGGGTTCGGGATCCGAACCCGATCCGAACTTCGTCCCGAACCCGAACCCCATTGAAGTCAATGGGGACCCGAACTTTTCGGCACTAAAAAGGCTGTAAAACAGCCCAGGAAAGAGCTAGAGGGCTGCAAAAGGCAGCAACATGTAGGTAAATCCCCTGCAAACAAATGTGGATAGGGAAATGAATTAAAATAAAAATTAAATAAATAAAAATTAACCAAAATCAATTGGAGAGAGGTTCCATAGCAGAGAATCTGGCTTCCCGTCACCCACCACTGGAACAGTCCATTCTCAGATATTTAGGCCCCGGCACCCAGGCAGAGGAGAGAGGTCCCGTAACAGAGAATCTGTCTTCATGTCAGCAGAGAATTAGTCTGCATGTCATAGCAGAGAATGAGGCTTCACGTCAGCCACCACTGCAACAGTCCATTGGCATATATTTAGGCCCAGCACACACACAGGCAGAGGAGAGAGGTCCCGTAACAGAGAATCTGGCTTCATGTCAGCAGAGAATCAGTCTGCATGTCATAGCAGAGAATCAGGCTTCACGTCAGCCACCACTGCAACAGTCCATTGTCATAAATTTAGGCCCAGCACCCAGGCAGAGGAGAGAGGTCCCGTAACAGAGAATCTGGCTTCATGTCAGCAGAGAATCAGTCTTCATATCATAGCAGAGAATCAGGCTTCACGTCACCCACCACTGTAAGAGTCAATTTTCATAAATTTAGGCCCAGAACCCAGGCAGAGGAGAAAGGTCCCGTAACAGACAATCTGGCTTCATGTCAGCAGAGAATCAGTCTTCATATCATAGCAGAGAATCAGGCTTCACGTCACCCACCACTGTAAGAGTCAATTTTCATAAATTTAGGCCCAGAACCCAGGCAGAGGAGAAAGGTCCCGTAACAGACAATCTGGCTTCATGTCAGCAGAGAATCAGTCTTCATATCATAGCAGAGAATCAGGCTTCACGTCACCCACCACTGTAAGAGTCAATTTTCATAAATTTAGGCCCAGAACCCAGGCAGAGGAGAAAGGTCCCGTAACAGACAATCTGGCTTCATGTCAGCAGAGAATCAGTCTTCATATCATAGCAGAGAATCAGGCTTCACGTCACCCACCACTGTAAGAGTCAATTTTCATAAATTTAGGCCCAGAACCCAGGTAGAGGAGAAAGGTCCCGTAACAGACAATCTGGCTTCATGACAGCAGAGAATCAGTCTGCATGTCATAGCAGAGAATCAGGCTTCACGTCAGCCACCACTGCAACAGTCCATTGTCATAAATTTAGGCCCAGCACCCAGGCAGAGGAGAGAGGTCCCGTAAAAGAGGATCTGGCTTCATGTCAGCAGAGAATCAGTCTGCATGTCATAGCAGAGAATCAGGCTTCACGTCAGCCACCACTGCAACAGTCCATTGTCATAAATTTAGGCCCAGCACCCAGGCAGAGGAGAGAGGTCCCGTAACAGAGGATCTGGCTTCATGTCAGCAGAGAATCAGTCTGCATGTCATAGCAGAGAATCAGGCTTCACGTCAGCCACCACTGCAACAGTCCATTGTCATAAATTTAGGCCCAGCACCCAGGCAGAGGAGAGAGGTCCCGTAACAGACAATCTGGCTTCATGTCAGCAGAGAATTAGTCTGCATGTCATAGCAGAGAATCAGGCTTCATGTCAGCCACCACTGCAACAGTCCATTGGCATATATTTAGGCCTAGCACACAGGCAGAGGAGAGGTTCATTCAACTTTGGGTAGCATCGCAATATAATGGTAAAATGAAAATAAAAATAGGATTGAATGAGGAAGTGCCCTGGAGTCCAATAATATATGGTTATGGGGAGGTAGTTAATGTCTAATCTGGACAAGGGACGGACAGGTCCTGTGGGATCCATGCCTGGTTCATTTTTATGAACGTCAGCTTGTCCACATTGGCTGTAGACAGGCGGCTGCGTTTGTCTGTAATGACGCCCCCTGCCGTGCTGAATACACGTTCAGACAAAACGCTGGCTGCCGGGCAGGCCAGCACCTCCAAGGCATAAAAGGCTAGCTCTGGCCACGTGGACAATTTAGAGACCCAGAAGTTGAATGGGGCCGAACCATCAGTCAGTACGTGGAGGGGTGTGCACACGTACTGTTCCACCATGTTAGTGAAATGTTGCCTCCTGCTAACACGTTGCGTATCAGGTGGTGGTGCAGTTAGCTGTGGCGTGTTGACAAAAGTTTTCCACATCTCTGCCATGCTAACCCTGCCCTCAGAGGAGCTGGCCGTGACACAGCTGCCTTGGCGACCTCTTGCTCCTCCTCTGCCTTGGCCTTGGGCTTCCACTTGTTCCCCTGTGACATTTGGGAATGCTCTCAGTAGCGCGTCTACCAACGTGTGCTTGTACTCGCGCATCTTCCTATCACGCTCCAGTGCAGGAAGTAAGGTGGGCACATTGTCTTTGTAGCGTGGATCCAGCAGGGTGGCAACCCAGTAGTCCGCACAGGTTAAAATGTGGGCAACTCTGCTGTCGTTGCGCAGGCACTGCAGCATGTAGTCGCTCATGTGTGCCAGGCTGCCCAGGGGTAAGGACAAGCTGTCCTCTGTGGGAGGCGTATCGTCATCGTCCTGCCTTTCCCCCCAGCCACGCACCAGTGATGGACCCGAGCTGCGTTGGGTGCCACCCCGCTGTGACCATGCTTCATCCTCATCCTCCTCCACCTCCTCCTCATCCTCGTCCTCCTCGTCCTCCAGTAGTGGGCCCTGGCTGGCCACATTTGTACCTGGCCTCTGCTGTTGCAAAAAACCTCCCTCTGAGTCACTTCGAAGAGACTGGCCTGAAAGTGCTAAAAATGACCCCTCTTCCTCATCCTCCTCCTCCTCCTCCTGGGCCACCTCCTGTTCCATCATCGCCCTAAGTGTTTTCTCAAGGAGACATAGAAGTGGTATTGTAACGCTGATAACGGTGTCATCGCCACTGGCCATGTTGGTGGAGTACTCGAAACAGCGCAACAGGGCACACAGGTCTCGCATGGAGGCCCAGTCATTGGTGGTGAAGTGGTGCTGTTCTGTAGTGCGACTGACCCGTGCGTGCTGCAGCTGAAACTCCACTATGGCCTGCTGCTGCTCGCACAGTCTGTCCAGCATGTGCAAGGTGGAGTTCCACCTGGTGGGCACGTCGCATATGAGGCGGTGAGCGGGAAGGCCGAAGTTACGCTGTAGCGCAGACAGGCGAGCAGCGGCAGGATGTGAACGCCGGAAGCGCGAACAGACGGCCCGCACTTTATGCAGCAGCTCTGACATGTCGGGGTAGTTGTGAATGAACTTCTGCACCACCAAATTCAGCACATGCGCCAAGCAAGGGATGTGCGTCAAATTGGCTAGTCCCAGAGCTGCAACGAGATTTCGCCCATTATCACACACCACCAGGCCGGGCTTGAGGCTCACCGGCAGCAACCACTCGTCGGTCTGTTGTTCAATACCCCGCCACAACTCCTGTGCGGTGTGGGGCCTGTCCCCCAAACATATGAGTTTCAGAATGGCCTGCTGACGTTTACCCCGGGCTGTGCTGAAGTTGGTGGTGAAGGTGTGTGGCTGACTGGATGAGCAGGTGGAAGAAGAGGAGGAGGAAGCCGAGAAGGAGGAGGTGGCAACAGGAGGCAAAGAATGTTGCCCTGCGATCCTTGGCGGCGGCAGGACGTGCGCCAAACAGCTCTCCGCCTGGGGCCCAGCTGCCACTACATTTACCCAGTGTGCAGTTAGGGAGATATAGCGTCCCTGGCCGTGCTTACTGGTCCACGTATCTGTGGTTAGGTGGACCTTGCTACAGATGGCGTTGCGCAGTGCACACTTGATTTTATCGGATACTTGGTTGTGCAGGGAAGGCACGGCTCTCTTGGAGAAGTAGTGCCGGCTGGGAACAACATACTGTGGGACAGCAAGCGACATGAGCTGTTTGAAGCTGTCTGTGTCCACCAGCCTAAATGACAGCATTTCATAGGCCAGTAGTTTAGAAATGCTGGCATTCAGGGCCAGGGATCGAGGGTGGCTAGGTGGGAATTTACGCTTTCTATCAAATGTTTGTGAGATGGAGAGCTGAACGCTGGCGTGTGACATGGTTGAGACGCTTGGTGACGGAGGTGGTGGTGGTGGTGTTGGTGGTACATCCCCTGTTTGCTGGGCGGCAGGTGCCAACGTTCCTCCAGAGGCGGAGGAAGAGGCCGAGGCGGCAGCAGCAGAATAGGCCGAGGCGGCAGCAGCAGAAGAGGTAGCAGGGGGAGCCTGAGTGACTTCCTTGGTTTTAAGGTGTTTACTCCACTGCAGTTCATGCTTTGCATGCAGGTGCCTGGTCATGCAGGTTGTGCTCAGGTTCAGAACGTTAATGCCTCGCTTCAGGCTCTGATGGCACAGCGTGCAAACCACTCGGGTCTTGTCGTCAGCACATTGTTTGAAGAAGTGCCATGCCAGGGAACTCCTTGAAGCTGCCTTTGGGGTGCTCGGTCCCAGATGGCGGCGGTCAGTAGCAGGCGGAGTCTCTTGGCGGCGGGTGTTCTGCTTTTGCCCACTGCTCCCTCTTTTGCTACGCTGTTGGCTCGGTCTCACCACTGCCTCTTCCTCCGAACTGTGAAAGTCAGTGGCACGACCTTCATTCCATGTGGGGTCTAGGACCTCATCGTCCCCTGCATCGTCTTCCACCCAGTCTTGATCCCTGACCTCCTGTTCAGTCTGCACACTGCAGAAAGACGCAGCAGTTGGCACCTGTGTTTCGTCATCATCAGAGACATGCTGAGGTGGTATTCCCATGTCCACATCATCAGGAAACATAAGTGGTTGTGCGTCAGTGCATTCTATGTCTTTCACCGCTGGGGAAGGGCTAGGTGGATGCCCTTGGGAAACCCTGCCAGCGGAGTCTTCAAACAGCATAAGAGACTGCTGCATAACTTGAGGCTGAGACAGTTTCCCTGGTATGCATGGGGGTGATGTGACAGACTGATGGGGTTGGTTTTCAGGCGCCATCTGTGCGCTTTCTGCAGAAGACTGGGTGGGAGATAATGTGAACGTGCTGGATCCACTGTCGGCCACCCAATTGACTAATGCCTGTACCTGCTCAGGCCTTACCATCCTTAGAACGGCATTGGGCCCCACCATATATCGCTGTAAATTCTGGCGGCTACTGGGACCTGAGGTAGTTGGTACACTAGGACGTGTGGATGTGGCAGAACGGCCACGTCCTCTCCCAGCACCAGAGGGTCCACTAACACCACCACGACCATGTCCACGTCCGCGTCCCTTACTAGATGTTTTTCTCATTGTTATGGTTCACCACAACAACAAATATATTATTTGGCCCAATGTATTGTATTCAAATTCAGCGGGATATAAATTTGAGGCCTAGTATTTAGGCGCTGGGTGACCGGTATGGATTTAGTGACAGAATTAGACTTGGAAATGCACAGAAGCGTGTGTGTGAAGTTATTCTGAATGACCCAATGTGCACCTTGAATATTATATACCCTTTTTGGGATAGATTTCAAATAGCTCTGATATAGCAGGAACCACTAAATTATGAAATTGCTAAATTGGGAATTGTACTTCAACCCAGAACAAAAAATGTGCTTTGACGGGCACTAAATAACTTTCCCAGCTACAACAGGACAGCGGTAACGAGAGATTTAGAGGGATTTAAATTTGAGGCCTAGTATTTAGGCGCTGGGTGACAGGTATGGGTTTAGTGACAGAATTAGACTTGGAAATACACAGTAGCGGGTGTGTGTGAAGTTATTCTGAATGACCCAATGTGCACCTTCAATATTATATACCCTTTTTGGGATAGATTTCAAATAGCTCTGATATAGCAGGAACCACTAAATTATGAAATTGCTAAATTGGGAATTGTACTTCAACCCAGAACAAAAAATGTGCTTTGACGGACACTAAATATCTTGCCCAGCAACAACAGTACAGCGGTAACGAGAGATTTAGCGGGATATAAATTTGAGGCCTAGTATTTAGGCGCTGGGTCACCGGTATGGATTTAGTGACAGAATTAGACTTGGAAATGCACAGAAGCGTGTGTGTGAAGTTATTCTGAATGACCCTATGTGCACCTTCAATATTATATACCCTTTTAGGGATAGATTTCAAATAGCTCTGATATAGCAGAAACCACTAAATTATGAAATTGCTAAATTGGGAATTGTACTTCAACCCAGAACAAAAAATGTGCTTTGACGGACACTAAATATCTTGCCCAGCAACAACAGTACAGCGGTGGGTAACGAGAGATTTAGAGGGATTTAAATTTGAGGCCTAGTATTTAGGCGCTGGGTCACCGGTATGGATTTAGTGACAGAATTAGACTTGGAAATGCACAGAAGCGTGTGTGTGAAGTTATTCTGAATGACCCTATGTGCACCTTCAATATTATATACCCTTTTAGGGATAGATTTCAAATAGCTCTGATATAGCAGAAACCACTAAATTATGAAATTGCTAAATTGGGAATTGTACTTCAACCCAGAACAAAAAATGTGCTTTGACGGACACTAAATATCTTGCCCAGCAACAACAGTACAGCGGTGGGTAACGAGAGATTTAGAGGGATTTAAATTTGAGGCCTAGTATTTAGGCGCTGGGTCACCGGTATGGATTCAGTGACAGAATTAGACTTGGAAATGCACAGAAGCGTGTGTGTGAAGTTATTCTGAATGACCCTATGTGCACCTTCAATATTATATACCCTTTTAGGGATAGATTTCAAATAGCTCTGATATAGCAGAAACCACTAAATTATGAAATTGCTAAATTGGGAATTGTACTTCAACCCAGAACAAAAAATGTGCTTTGACGGACACTAAATATCTTGCCCAGCAACAACAGTACAGCGGTGGGTAACGAGAGATTTAGAGGGATTTAAATTTGAGGCCTAGTATTTAGGCGCTGGGTCACCGGTATGGATTTAGTGACAGAATTAGACTTGGAAATGCACAGAAGCGTGTGTGTGAAGTTATTCTGAATGACCCAATGTGCACCTTCAATATTATATACCCTTTTAGGGATAGATTTCAAATAGCTCTGATATAGCAGAAACCACTAAATTATGAAATTGCTAAATTGGGAATTGTACTTCAACCCAGAACAAAAAATGTGCTTTGACGGACACTAAATATCTTGCCCAGCAACAACAGTACAGCGGTAACGAGAGATTTAGAGGGATTTAAATTTGAGGCCTAGTATTTAGGCGCTGGGTGACAGGTATGGGTTTAGTGACAGAATTAGACTTGGAAATACACAGTAGCGGGTGTGTGTGAAGTTATTCTGAATGACCCAATGTGCACCTTCAATATTATATACCCTTTTTGGGATAGATTTCAAATAGCTCTGATATAGCAGGAACCACTAAATTATGAAATTGCTAAATTGGGAATTGTACTTCAACCCAGAACAAAAAATGTGCTTTGACGGACACTAAATATCTTGCCCAGCAACAACAGTACAGCGGTAACGAGAGATTTAGCGGGATATAAATTTGAGGCCTAGTATTTAGGCGCTGGGTCACCGGTATGGATTTAGTGACAGAATTAGACTTGGAAATGCACAGAAGCGTGTGTGTGAAGTTATTCTGAATGACCCTATGTGCACCTTCAATATTATATACCCTTTTAGGGATAGATTTCAAATAGCTCTGATATAGCAGAAACCACTAAATTATGAAATTGCTAAATTGGGAATTGTACTTTAACCCAGAACAAAAATGTGCTTTGACGGACACTAAATATCTTGCCCAGCAACAACAGTACAGCGGTAACGAGAGATTTAGAGGGATTTAAATTTGAGGCCTAGTATTTAGGCGCTGGGTGACAGGTATGGGTTTAGTGACAGAATTAGACTTGGAAATACACAGTAGCGGGTGTGTGTGAAGTTATTCTGAATGACCCAATGTGCACCTTCAATATTATATACCCTTTTAGGGATAGATTCCAAATAGCTCTGATATAGCAGGAACCACTAAATTATGAAATTGCTAAATTGGGAATTGTACTTCAACCCAGAACAAAAAATGTGCTTTGACGGACACTAAATATCTTGCCCAGCAACAACAGTACAGCGGTAACGAGAGATTTAGCGGGATATAAATTTGAGGCCTAGTATTTAGGCGCTGGGTCACCGGTATGGATTTAGTGACAGAATTAGACTTGGAAATGCACAGAAGCGTGTGTGTGAAGTTATTCTGAATGACCCTATGTGCACCTTCAATATTATATACCCTTTTAGGGATAGATTTCAAATAGCTCTGATATAGCAGAAACCACTAAATTATGAAATTGCTAAATTGGGAATTGTACTTCAACCCAGAACAAAAAATGTGCTTTGACGGACACTAAATATCTTGCCCAGCAACAACAGTACAGCGGTAACGAGAGATTTAGAGGGATTTAAATTTGAGGCCTAGTATTTAGGCGCTGGGTGACAGGTATGGGTTTAGTGACAGAATTAGACTTGGAAATACACAGTAGCGGGTGTGTGTGAAGTTATTCTGAATGACCCAATGTGCACCTTCAATATTATATACCCTTTTAGGGATAGATTCCAAATAGCTCTGATATAGCAGGAACCACTAAATTATGAAATTGCTAAATTGGGAATTGTACTTCAACCCAGAACAAAAAATGTGCTTTGACGGACACTAAATATCTTGCCCAGCAACAACAGTACAGCGGTAACGAGAGATTTAGAGGGATTTAAATTTGAGGCCTAGTATTTAGGCGCTGGGTGACAGGTATGGGTTTAGTGACAGAATTAGACTTGGAAATACACAGTAGCGGGTGTGTGTGAAGTTATTCTGAATGACCCAATGTGCACCTTCAATATTATATACCCTTTTAGGGATAGATTCCAAATAGCTCTGATATAGCAGGAACCACTAAATTATGAAATTGCTAAATTGGGAATTGTACTTCAACCCAGAACAAAAAATGTGCTTTGACGGACACTAAATATCTTGCCCAGCAACAACAGTACAGCGGTAACGAGAGATTTAGAGGGATTTAAATTTGAGGCCTAGTATTTAGGCGCTGGGTGACAGGTATGGGTTTAGTGACAGAATTAGACTTGGAAATACACAGTAGCGGGTGTGTGTGAAGTTATTCTGAATGACCCAATGTGCACCTTCAATATTATATACCCTTTTTGGGATAGATTTCAAATAGCTCTGATATAGCAGGAACCACTAAATTATGAAATTGCTAAATTGGGAATTGTATTTCAACCCAGAACAAGAAATGTGCTTGAACGGACACTAAATAACTCGCCCAGCTACAGCACTAGGGACAGATTTAGCTGGATATAAATTTGAGGCCTAGTATTTAGGCGCTGGGTGACCGGTATGGATTTAGTGACAGAATTAGACTGGGATATGGCCAAAAAATAAACAGACTATTGCTGGTTAAATGCACTTGGTGTGACAGCTTCACCCTGATGTAGGCTTTAGCCAAAAAACAACCACACCATTGAGGGTTAAATGCACTTGGTGACAGGCGCAGCTTGCCCCTGATTTTGTATATGGCCAAAAAATGAACAGACTATTGCTGGTTAAATGCACTTGGTGTGACAGCTTCACCCTGATGTAGGCTTTAGCCAAAAAACAACCACACCATTGAGGGTTAAATGCACTTGGTGACAGGCGCAGCTTGCCCCTGATTTTGTATATGGCCAAAAAATGAACAGACTATTGCTGGTTAAATGCACTTGGTGTCACAGCTTCACCCTGATGTAGGCTTTAGCCAAAAAACAACCACACCATTGAGGGTTAAATGCACTTGGTGACAGGCGCAGCTTGCCCCTGATTTTGTATATGGCCAAAAAATGAACAGACTATTGCTGGTTAAATGCACTTGGTGTGACAGCTTCACCCTGATGTAGGCTTTAGCCAAAAAACAACCACACCATTGAGGGTTAAATGCACTTGGTCGCAGCTTGTGCTGGCGCACCACAAGACACAAAATGGCCGCCGATCACCCCAGAAAAATGAGACTGACAAACGGTCTGTGCAGCCTAAAAACAGTGAGCAATTGAGGATCAGCAGCTCAATGATCCACAGCTGCAGATCGATCAGTTAATCAAGTCCTTTGGAGGAGTTAATCTGCCTAATCTCGCCCTACTGTCGCAGCCGCAACCTCTCCCTACGCTAATCAGAGCAGAGTGACGGGCGGCGCTATGTGACTCCAGCTTAAATAGAGGCTGGGTCACATGGTGCTCTGGCCAATCACAGCCATGCCAATAGTAGGCATGGCTGTGATGGCCTCTTGGGGCAAGTAGTATGACGCTTGTTGATTGGCTGCTTTGCAGCCTTTCAAAAAGCGCCAAGAAAGCGTCACAAAAGCGCCAAGAAAGCGACGAACACCGAACCCGAACCCGGACTTTTACGAAAATGTCCGGGTTCGGGTCCGTGTCACGGACACCCCAAAATTCGGTACGAACCCGAACTATACAGTTCGAGTTCGCTCATCCCTAATCAGCATCTGCTCCAGGATGTGAAGGAGTGGAATTACTTTGTTCATCCCGTAGTCCTGGCGACTGACAAATAATGTGGCCTCCTCAAAGCGCCTGAGCAAACGGCAGGTGTAACGCATGAGCTGCCACTGGCTAATGTCAAAGTTACATAGGGGAGTGCTTCTGTCTGCCTGCATCATCAAGAAATCATTAATGGCCTTCCTCTGCTCAAATTGTTGGTCCAACATGTGGGGGATGGCGTTCCAACGGGTGGAAACATTGCAAAACAGGCGATGTTGCGGAACACCATTCTGCCTTTGCAGCTTAAGTAGGGCATGCTTTGCAGTGTAACAGTGGCTCAAGTGCATGCACAGTTTCCTAGCCATTTTCAGGATGTCTTGCAGTTGGGTGGAAGACTTCAGGAAATGCTTTGCAACCAGATTAAAGACGTGTGCCATGCAGGGCGCACTGCTAACACAATGTTCTTCCCGTTGTCGGAAACCATGGTTCCGATATTAAGTTGGCAAGGAGACAGCCAGGATCTGATTTCCTCTTCAAGGACGCAAAGAAGTTCCTCCCCGGTTCATCCAGGCAAATCAAGTGCAGAACAGCGTGACACCGCTGTGCTCTGCACAGGTAGTATGCTGGACTAGCACTCCGAATTGTGCCGGCAGTGGAGGCTAAGGACAAGGTGGAGGATGAGGAAGCAGAGGAGGACATTGCCGCAAGACCCAGAGCTTAAGAACGCAGAGGCGGCAGTGTCATCAGCTGGCCAAGTTGCTGGTGTGGCTGGACAGGAGCATTTCCCTATGTAACTTGGACGTTAACCAGTGGCAGCTCATGCATGACATCTGCCGTTTGCTCAGACACTTTGAGGAGGCCACTTTGTCATTTGCCAGGACTATGGGATGAATGGCGTAATTCCACTCCTTAACATTCTGGAGCATATGCTGATAAATCTGGCTGGACAGGGGACAGGGGATGAGGTGCCTACATCTCATGCCCACCTGAGCCCTCTGGGGGCTGAACTGCAGGAAGAGGAGGAGGACATTCACACACAAGCAATGTATACAGAAATTGGTGTTTTTTCTGCACAAGTGACAAGAGAGGAGCAGGAGAAGCAGGAGGAGCTAGAGGGCGAAGAGGAAGACCAGGCAAATGACCCTGACTGGCCATGGCAGTATGGAGTGGAGATGGAGGCAGGGAGTCCCTCCGAGGCCCTTGCGCAAATGGCCAGATGCATACTGAGTTGCTTGCGTAGTGACAGCAGTATTATCACCATTCGGCAGAGGGATGACTACTGGCTCTCCACCATGTTAGACTATTGCTACTACCGAGACATCCTATGTACTCAGTTGGCTGCTGCCTATGTGTGCCTTTATCCATCCTCTGTGCTCACGTTCCACTGTCATGGCTGCTGGAGGAGGGTGCGAAGGCAGGGGCAGGAGCAGCACCTGCTCCATCAGAAGCAACTTAAGTCTGGAGTCTCTAATGGGCAGTTTATTTCACCCACCTACTGAAGAAACCACCCACAAGCAGCAGGTGATGGCATACTTAGACTGGAGCCTGCGACCTGACTTCTAAAATCCCAAGGATTACTATTAAGCCTAAGTTGATTTGTGGCCGTAACTGGCCGAGTTTGCCCTAGACAAACTTTCCTTCCTGCCCAGTAGTGTGACATCAGAGCGGGTGTTTAGTGTGGCTGGGGGCATAGTTACCCCAAGGAGAACCCTTTTTACCCAAACTGTGGGGAGACTGACCTTTGTGAAGATGAATCAGGCGTGCATCAGCCAGGATTTCCACACGTCAGTGCCTGATGCATCAGACTAGATCATTCTGGGTGCCACATCTAAACTTTATCAAAAGAGACCTGTTTCTTCTGGCCACCTGTTTCAGCCAGTATGCTGATACTACCACCCACCTGATGCCACACACCTGCGGCCTCTGCTGCCATGTTCTTCTACTGCCACCCTGTGACTGGGCCACTGTGCTGTTACTTCCACTGCTGTTGCCCCCCACCCTGTGACTGGGCCACTGTGTTAACTACTCATGTGTTTGCCACCCCCACCACTCTGTCACTGGGAAACTATGTTGACCCCCTCATGCATTTGCCACCTCATCAATCTGTGACTGACCACTATGTAGACTCCTCCTGCATTTGCCACCCTCACTAATCTTTAACTGCACCACTATGTTGACTTCTCATGCAGTTGCCATCCTCACCATTCTCAAACTGGGCCACTGTGTTGACTCCTCATGCTGTTGCCACCCTCCCCACTCTGTGTCACTGTTTGGCCTTGATCACATTACTATTTATTTTGTCCTTCTTCTGATCTGTCAGAAGGACGGAAAAATGAGAAACACAACGGATCCTGTCTATGTAGCAGCTGTAAGGCCTGTATCACACAGTCCCTATTTTGCATCAGGATATGCTCATGATTTGGAAGCCAAAAGCAGAAGTGGTTCCATCCACTCCTTTTTTTTTTTTTTTTTGGCCTTAGCAATACTGATGGATTACTAACAGAGTGAAGGCGGATGCTCAACCGGATCAGAGGAAGGGCAAAATAATCAATGACATCAACACAACAACGACTGAATAAATTCAGATCAAATTGAATCTTTTGGGAAATTTCTGCGATCCTTTTGCAGCCCTGTGGCGATGACTTTTTTTACAGCCATTTTTCAGCCTCAAAGTTCAGGTTCCCATTGACTTCAATGGGGTTCAGTGTCAAGTTGAGAACCCGTTGAACCTGAACATGCTTTGTTCCGCTCATCACTAGTCATTATGTGTATGGCCTGCTTTCTTTTTCCGTCTACAAGATTTTACCTATTAGAAAGTTACAGCAGCTTTTACTTTCTTCAACATTTTTACTGAAGAAACTCTGTTTAATCTCTTGACAACTAATTATCAGACGTTTCCTGGAGCCCAGGAGACACATGAGCTCATGGTGAAAACTTTTCATGCTCCATTCCCTTTACCGTATGTGTGTATATATATGACCATGTGCCTGATCTCCTCACACAAGATCTCTGCATTATGAAGGGTCTGGATTTCTTTATTTATCAATGCATTAATAATGTGAAGATGAAAAGTAATTCCAAGGAAACATCTGCTGTAAGTACAGAATCAGTGTACATTTGAGTACTATTGCTAGTAGCAGTAATAATAGTAGTATTACTAATAAACATGGTTTGTGTATATGATGCTGTCATCTTCAGTAACATTGTATAAAATACTATGAAATCTTCTATCTCACCATAGGCTTCCATACATTTCTTCTCCTTAACTGTATAAGGACATCCTGTTTCCAAATCCACTTGGTTTATTCATCAAGTCTATTGTAAAATATGAACCGCGCTCCATATTGTGTACAAATGGCTTAAAGGAAGAACCAAGTCCCCCCAATATATAAACTGTATTCTATGTGTGCTCCTGGCTGCAGATCTCCACTGATCAGCAGCTTCTTCTGGGTATAATGTAGAGAAGAGATTATAAACTGCAGGGGGTCTAAGAATTACTGCTGGATGGAAGTGCAGACTCCTAATATCATGTGCAGAATGTGACTGATGAGGTGTCCTCAGGTTCTACAGACTCCTTCTTCACATCAGCAGAAGAAGACTTCACAAAGACAAGGACTTATAGCCAGGAAAATGGAGAGAAAGGTTCACTGTGGACATTGCAATGTGAAGGGTTTGGCCAGCCTTTGAAAAATGTACTAAAAGTAGAGAAAATGCTAAAACATGAAAAATAACTGACACTTACCTGGTAAATCCTCCATGGCACAGCTCTGGTGGTCCTCACCAGTATTGTCAGTAATGATGTGCTATACATACAGATATGATGACTGCAGCCGATCTCTGGCCTCAGCGTTAATGCCTGTATATTCAGCAGAAGACAAAGTAATTGTCTGCAGTAGTCACACACTCATGGCATGTCATCACTGCAGGACAATTCATACAGACTGGTGGGGACCCCCAGAACTGCATGAATATCTGTTGCAGATTGAGACACAAAGGTTATTTCCACCATCACGGCAGGTCTAAATAAGAAGAGGCGTAGCATGAACGGGGAAGGAGCAGGTCCGTCTGAGTTATCATTTTCTACAGCTTTGGAAGTTGTCTTACATTACACACTTTGGAAGCTGTCTTACATTTACACACTTTGGAAGCTGTCTTACATCAGACACTTTGGAAGCTGTCTTACATCAGACACTTTGGAAGCTGTCTTACATCAGACACTTTGGAAGCTGTCTTACATCAGACACTTTGGAAGCTGTCTTACATCAGACACTTTGGAAGCTGTCTTACATCAGACACTTTGGAAGCTGTCTTACATTTACACACTTTGGAAGCTGTCTTACATCAGACACTTTGGAAGCTGTCTTACATCAGACACTTTGGAAGCTGTCTTACATTTAGACACTTTGGAAGATGTCTTACATTTAGACCGTTGGTGTATGCACCAAAGTCATGTAGAGACCGGCGCCAAAAACTCTTTCCTTAATAAATGTGCCCCAATATTTGTTATAAATCCCCCTGTATGTTTACGCCGCCAACCGTGCGTGTACCCACAGCTATGTATGTCAGTGTCACTCAGACATTATTTATAGGGATGAGCGAACCTGAACTGTATAGTTCGGGTCCGTACCGAATTTTGGGGTGTCCGTGACACGGACCCGAACCCGAACATTTTAGTAAAAGTTCGGGTTCGGGGTTCCTCGCTTTCTTGGCGCTTTTTGAAAGGCTGCAAAGCAGCCAATCAACAAGCGTCATACTACTTGCCCCAAGAGGCCGTCACAGCCATGCCTACTATTGGCATGGCTGTGATTGGCCAGTGCAGCATGTGACCCAGCCTCTATTTAAGCTGGAGTCACGTAGCGCCGCACGTCACTCTGCTCTGATCAGTGTAGGGAGAGGTTGCAGCTGCGACTGTTAGGGCGAGATTAGGCAGTGATTAACTCCTTTAAAAGACTTCATTCAGAGATCGATCTGCAGCTGTGGATCATTGAACTGCTGCTATTCAATTGCTCACTGTTTTTAGGCTGCCCAGAGCGTTTTTTATTCACTTTTTTCTGGGGTGATCGGCGGCCATTTTGTGTCTTGTGGTGCGCCAGCACAAGCTGCCACCAAGTACATTTAACCATCAATAGTGTGGTTATTTTTTGGCTATATCCTACATATGGGGCAAGCTGTCACCAAGTGCATTTAACCCTCAATAGTGTGGTTGTTTTTTGGCTATATCCTACATCAGGGTCAAGCTGTCACCAAGTGCATTTAACCATCAATAGTGTGGTTATTTGTTGGCTATATCCTACATATGGGGCAAGCTGTCACCAAGTGCATTTAATCCTCAATAGTGTGGTTGTTTTTTGGCTATATCCTACATATGGGGCAAGCTGCCACCAAGTGCATTTAACCATCAATAGTGTGGTTATTTTTTGGCTATATCCTACATATGGGGCAAGCTGTCACCAAGTGCATTTAACCATTAATAGTGTGGTTATTTTTTGGCTATATCCTACATCAGGGTCAAGCTGTCACCAAGTGCATTTAACCATCAATAGTGTGTTTTTTTTTTTGGCTATATCCTACATCAGGGGCAAGCTGTCACCAAGTGCATTTAACCATCAATAGTGTGGTTATTTTTTGGCTATATCCCACATCAGGGGAAAGCTGTCACCAAGTGCATTTAACCATCAATAGTGTGGTTATTTTTTGGCTATATCCTACATCAGGGGCTTGGCTGTGCTTGCTATTTTATTGAGGGGTGAAATACAATTGCCGAAATAGCAGTACACTAAATCTGGTGTTTCAGCTGTGGCCAGCCAATTGCAATACTGTCTGCTGTCTGGCAAAGGATATATTTTTGTTCAGGGTTGAAAAACAATTCCCAACTTAGCAATTTCCTAAATTTGTGTTTTCTGCTGTATCAGGGCTACTTTAAATCTATTCATTAAAAGGGTATATTAGATTCAAGGTTTTGATAGAGTCATTCTAAATAACTTCACAGACACGCTACTGTGCAATTCCAAGTCTAATTCTGTCTGTAAACGTATACCTGTCATCCAGCGCCTAAATAATAGGCCTCAAATTTATAGTCAGCTAAATCGGTGGTTACTGCTGTGCCTGTATTAGTGTAATACGGTACCTAAAATAGATAGCCAGATAGTGTTAGGTGTCTGTAAAAAAAGGCCTGAATTTGAATTCAATACATTGGGCCAAATCATATTTTTCTTATTGTGATGAACGGTAACAATGAGAAAAACATCTAGTAAGGGACGCGGACATGGTCGTGGTGGTGTTAGTGGACCCTCTGGTGCTGGGAGAGGACGTGGCCGTTCTGCCACAGCCACATGTCCTAGTGTACCAACTACCTCAGGTCCCAGTAGCTACCATAATTTACAGCGATATTTGGTGGGGCCCAATGCCGTTCTAAGGATGGTAAGGCCTGAGCAGGTATAGGCATTAGTCAATTGGGTGGCCGACAGTGGATCCAGCATGTTCACATTATCTCCCACCCAGTCTTCTGCAGAAAGCGCACAGATGGCGCCTGAAAACCAAGCCCATCAGTCTGTCACATCACCCCCATGCATACCAGGGAAACTGTCTGAGCCTCAAGTTATGCAGCAGTCTCTTATGCTGTTTGAAGACTCCGCTGGCAGGGTTTCCCAAGGGCATCCACCTAGCCCTTCCCCAGCGGTGGAAGACATAGAATGCACTGACGCACAACCACTTATGTTTCCTGATGATGAGGACATGGGAATACCACCTCAGCACGTCTCTGATGATGACGAAACACAGGTGCCAACTGCTGCGTCTTTCTGCAGTGTGCAGACTGAACAGGAGGTCAGGGATCAAGACTGGGTGGAAGACGATGCAGGGGACGATGAGGTCCTAGACCCCACATGGAATGAAGGTCGTGCCACTGACTTTCACAGTTCGGAGGAAGAGGCAGTGGTGAGACCGAGCCAACAGCGTAGCAAAAGAGGGAGCAGTGGGCAAAAGCAGAACACCCGCCGCCAAGAGACTCCGCCTGCTACTGACCGCCGCCATCTGGGACCGAGCACCCCAAAGGCAGCTTCAAGGAGTTCCCTGGCATGGCACTTCTTCAAACAATGTGCTGACGACAAGACACAAGTGGTTTGCATGCTGTGCCATCAGAGCCTGAAGCGAGGCATTAACGTTCTGAACCTTAGCACAACCTGCATGACCAGGCACCTGCATGCAAAGCATGAACTGCAGTGGAGTAAACACCTTAAAACCAAGGAAGTCACTCAGGCTCCCCCTGCTACCTCTTCTGCTGCTGCCGCCTCGGCCTATTCTGCTGCTGCCGCCTCGGCCTCTTCTGCTGCTGCCGCCGCCTCGGCCTCTTCCTCCGCCTCTGGAGGAACGTTGGCACCTGCCGCCCAGCAATCATGGGATGTACCACCAACACCAGCACCTGCGTCACCAAGCATCTCAACCATGTCACATGGCAGCGTTCAGCTCTCCATCTCACAAACATTTGAGAGAAAGCGTAAATTCCCACCTAGCCACCCTCGATCCCTGGCCCTGAATGCCAGCATTTCTAAACTACTGGCCTATGAAATGCTGTCATTTAGGCTGGTGGACACAGGCAGCTTCAAACAGCTCATGTCGCTTGCTGTCCCACAGTATGTTGTTCCCAGCCGGCACTACTTCTCCAAGAGAGCCGTGCCTTCCCTGAACAATCAAGTATCCGATAAAATCAAGGGTGCACTGCGCAACGCCATCTGTGGCAAGGTCCACCTAACTACAGATACGTGGACCAGTAAGCACGGCCAGGGACGCTATATCTCCCTAACTGCACACTGGGTTAAATGTAGTGGCGGCTGGGCCCCAGGCGGAGAGCTGTTTGGCGCACGTCCTTCCGCCGCCAAGGATCGCAGGGCAACATTCTTTGCCTCCTGTTGCCACCTCCTCCTACTCAGCTTCCTCCTCCTCTTCTTCCACCTGCTCATCCAGTCAGCCACACACCTTCACCTCCAACTTCAGCACAGCCCGGGGTAAACGTCAGCAGGCCATTCTGAAACTCATATGTTTGGGGTACAGGCCCCACACCGCACAGGAGTTGTGGCGGGGTATAGAACAACAGACCGTCGAGTGGTTGCTGCCGGTGAGCCTCAAGCCCGGCCTGGTGGTGTGCGATAATGGGCGAAATCTCGTTGCAGCTCTGGGAATAGCCGGTTTAATGCACATCCCTTGCCTGGCGCATGTGCTGAATTTGGTGGTGCAGAAGTTCATTCACAACTACCCCGACATGTCAGAGCTGCTGCATAAAGTGCGGGCCGTCTGTTCGCGCTTCCGGCGTTCACATCCTGCTGCTGCTCGCCTGTCTGCGCTACAGCGTAACTTCGGCCTTCCCGCTCACCGCCTCAGATGCGACGTGCCCACCAGGTGGAACTCCACCTTGCACATGCTGGACAGACTGTGCGAGCAGCAGCAGGCCATAGTGGAGTTTCAGCTGCAGCACGCACGGGTCAGTCGCACTACAGAACAGCACCACTTCACCACCAATGACTGGGCCTCCATACGAGACCTGTGTGCCCTGTTGCGCTGTTTCGAGTACTCCACCAACATGGCCAGTGGCGATGACGCAGTTATCAGCGTTACAATATCACTTCTATGTCTCCTTGAGAAAACACTTAGGGCGATGATGGAAGAGGAGGTGGCCCAGGAGGAGGAGGAGGAGGAGGAAGAGGGGTCATTTTTAGCACTTTCAGGCCAGTCTCTTCGAAGTGACTCAGAGGGAGGTTTTTTGCAACAGCAGAGGCCAGGTACAAATGTGGCCAGCCAGGGCCCACTACTGGAGGACGAGGAGGACGAGGATGAGGAGGAGGTGGAGGAGGATGAGGATGAAGCATGGTCACAGCGGGGTGGAACCCAACGCAGCTCGGGCCCATCACTGGTGCGTGGCTGGGGGGAAACGCAGGACGATGACGATACGCCTCCCACAGAGGACAGCTTGTCCTTACCTCTGGGCAGCCTGGCACACATGAGCGACTACATGCTGCAGTGCCTGCACAACGACAGCAGAGTTGCCCACATTTTAACGTGTGCGGACTACTGGGTTGCCACCCTGCTGGATCCACGCTACAAAGACAATGTGCCCACCTTACTTCCTGCACTGGAGCGTGATAGGAAGATGCACGAGTACAAGCGCACGTTGGTAGACGCGCTACTGAGAGCATTCCCAAATGTCACAGGGGAACAAGTGGAAGCCCAAGGCCAAGGCAGAGGAGGAGCAAGAGGTCACCAAGGCAGCTGTGTCACGGCCAGCTCCTCTGAGGGCAGGGTTAGCATGGCAGAGATGTGGAAAAGTTTTGTCAACACGCCACAGCTAACTGCACCACCACCTGATACGCAACGTGTTAGCAGGAGGCAACATTTCACTAACATAGTGGAACAGTACGTGTGCACACCCCTCCACGTACTGACTGATGGTTCGGCCCCATTCAACTTCTGGGTCTCTAAATTGTCCACGTGGCCAGAGCTAGCCTTTTATGCCTTGGAGGTGCTGGCCTGCCCGGCGGCCAGCGTTTTGTCTGAACGTGTATTCAGCACGGCAGGGGGCGTCATTACAGACATACGCAGCCGCCTGTCTACAGCCAATGTGGACAAGCTGACGTTCATAAAAATGAACCAGGCATGGATCCCACAGGACCTGTCCATCCCTTGTGCAGATTAGACATTAACTACCTCCCCTTAACCATATATTATTGTACTCCAGGGCACTTCCTCATTCAATCCTATTTTTATTTTCATTTTACCATTATATTGCGGGGCAACCCAAAGTTGAATGAACCTCTCCTCTGTCTGGGTGTCGGGGCCTAAATATATGACAATGGACTGTTCCAATGTTGGGTGACGTGAAGCATGATTCTCTGCTATGACATGAAGACTGATTCTCTGCTGACATGAAGACTTATTCTCTGTTACGGGACCTCTCTCCTCTGCCTGGGTGCCTGGGCCTAAATATCTGACAATGGACTGTTCCAGTGTTGGGTGACGTAAAGCATGATTCTCTGCTATGACATGCAAACTGATTCTCTGCTGACATGAAGCCAGATTCTCTGTTATGGGACCTCTCTCCTCTGCCTGGGTGCCGGGGCCTAAATATATGACAATGGACTGTTACAGTGGTGGGTGACGTGAAGCCTGATTCTCTGCTATGACATGCAGACTGATCTTCTGCTGACATGAAGCCATATTCTCTGTTACGGGACCTCTCTCCTCTGCCTGGGTGCCTGGGCCTAAATATCTGACAATGGACTGTTCCAGTGTTGGGTGACGTGAAGCCTGATTCTCTGCTATGACATGAAGACTGATTCTCTGCTGACATGAAGCCAGATTATCTGTTACGGGACCTCTCTCCTCTGCCTGGGTGCCTGGGCCTAAATATCTGACAATGGACTGTTACAGTGGTGGGTGACGTGAAGCCAGATTCTCTGCTATGGGACCTCTCTCCAATTGATATTGGTTAATTTTTATTTATTTTATTTTTATTCATTTCCCTATCCACATTTGTTTGCAGGGGATTTACCTACATGTTGCTGCCTTTTGCAGCCCTCTAGCTCTTTCCTGGGCTGTTTTACAGCCTTTTTAGTGCCGAAAAATTCGGGTCCCCATTGACTTCAATGGGGTTCGGGTTCGGGACGAAGTTCGGGTCGGGTTCGGATCCCGAACATTTCCGGAAAGTTCGGCCGAACTTCTGGAACCCGAACATCCAGGTGTTCGCTCAACTCTAATTATTTACTATTGCTGTCATTACATTCAAAAGCTTGGGGAGGGGGAGGAAAATAACAAGTTTTCCTAAACCTCCAAGTCCTAGGAGGCTAAAGGGGGTTATATACCAACTTTCATGGCAATTGGAGCAACTTTAGTTTGGCCTCAACTGATTTGGGTCCAAAGCAAACTTTTAAAATTCGGCGAAACGGACACTAAACTAATCTTGACTGGTTAGCTCATCTCTAATCCGTACACTCTGCATGTATTATACCTCAGAATTCACATATCTGTACACATTGCATCTATTTTACCTGTTACCTAACATATCAGTACACTGCTGTACTATATATCAGTACACACCGCATCTATTATACCTCGTACCTCACATATCAGTACACTGCTGTATAGACAATATATCTGTACACACCACATATATGGTATATACAGCAGTGTACTGTTATGGGAGGTATGAGGTATAATACATGCAGTGTGTACAGATATGTAGTTTATACAGCAGTGTACTGATATGTGAGGTACGAGGTATAATAGATGTAGTGTGTACAGATATATAGTATATACAGCGGTATACTGATATCTGTACACACTACATCTATTATACCTCATACCTCCCATATCAGTACACTGCTTTATATACTGTATGTCTGTACACACTGCATATATTATACTCATACCTCACGTATCAGTACACTGCTGTAAATAGAAAAAAGGAGTAAATGTGACGCACTGGACTGACTATTGACCCAAGAGGTGCACTCAGTCGAGTGGACTCACCCAGTCCACTCTAAAAAGAAAAATATAATGAAGCAAGGATATCTGGGCCAATTGAAATTTATTGACACATAATAGCATGAATAACTGTACGTGCTGACAGTGATAATATTAAAATATAAAATACCTATCTGCTAAACCATAAAACACAACATGCAGTAATACAATACGACAAATGGAAAATGGTATACTAAAAATATAAAATACTAAAATTCGAGGAATAAAATGGAATATTCGATAATGTCTCGTATGAATATTCGTATGGGAAAGTCTCGTACTAAATGGTTGCGATAAACCAATGTCCTTTAACAACATCCCTTTCGATATGTATCAGGGATATCCGAAAATAAGCAAAGTCCGAATGCGCAATCAATGAACAAACTCAAGCGGCGTCCCGCTAATAGCATCCACCACGGCGTCCCACTGGAATATTAGTGCAGTTTTTAAATAGCTGGATAATAATCGCTGGATGAAATCGAACGGTCTTACCGTCTCCCTTGATAAGTCGACAAAGATGAAGTTATGGTACTCTGAGTTTGCAGACCAATATTTCGTAATAAACTCACACACAGGCAATTGTTTTGCACATGCAGTCAGGCCTTCACCATGGAATTAGGCCTTGCAAGTTCTTTTCCAAATATGCCCTTCGTGTGACAGATGATTCTTTCTTTGCAACTCTCCAGTCAAATCTCCAGCTTCCCAAGTGGTCCAAGATTTGGGGTCCTGTCTAGGCTAGACGCATTTCGGGGTTTAACATTACCCCCTTCCTCAGTAGCTATGATTGCTATCATTGATTGCGCATTGCGGCTTATTTTCGGATATCCCTGATACATATCGAAAGGGACATTGTTAAAGGACATTGGTTTATCGCAACCATTTAGTACGAGACTTTCAGATACAAATATTCATACGAGACATTATCGAATATTCAATTTTATTCCTCAAATTTTAGTATTTTATATTTTTAGTATACCATTTTCCATTTTTCATATTGTATTACTGCATGTTGTGTTTTATGGTTTAGCAGATAGGTATTTTATATTTTAATATTATCACTGTCAGCACGTACAGTTATTCGTGCTTTTATATGTCAATAAATTTCAAATGGTCCAGATATCCTGAGAGTGCCCAGTTATCCTTGTTTCATTACACTGCTGTATATACTGCATATCTGTACACGCTGCATCTATTATACCTCATACCTCACATATCAGTACACAGCTGGGTATACTATTAGAGATGAGTGAATCGAAGTTGACAAAGTGTAATTTGATCAGAATTTCAGGAATAATTGCCCGGAAATCGAATTCCCTCGCTCTTTGTGGTAACAAATCATATTTTTTTCTAAAATGTATGTTGCACGTTTTAGATAGAGGAATAAAGAAGTCCAGGAATGAGGGATCACCCATAATGCAGTGCAGACAGCCAATGAGCAGCTAGCCAGCCCTTGTGACAGGCTCGGACTGGCCCACAGGGGTACAGGGGAATCCCCCGGTGGGCCCCAGAGCAAGGTGGGCCCCTAGTCTCCCACCCCCTGCACAAGTGGCACATATTACATTAGATTTACTGCACTACAGATATATATATATATATATATATATATACATATATATATATATATATATATATATATATAATGTACAGCACCTCAACTAGCTTATGTTCATGTAAAAAACTTGTTAGATAATTTTTTATATTTGAATGTATCCGTACGGTGGGCCCCCAAAATAAATTTTACTGATGGGCCCTAGGTACCCCAGTCCGACACTGCCTTGTGATGTCACAGCCCTATAAAAATTCTCCTCATGCCCGGTCACCGACAATTTACATTGAACTTAGTGCAGGGAGAGACGTTACAGGCACTAGGGACAGTGATAAGTAAAGACTTTATTCACCAAACATTACTATTGAGCAGTTCAGGGAAAGATTATTCATAGTGTAGGGAAAGGATAGAGAGGCATTATTCACAGTGCTGGAAAAGATCAGGGACCAATAGGAGAGTGCACAACCGGGGTAATAGGAGCAATTCTATACCACCATACTGCACTAATTGGGGTTAAAAAGTGATCTATTACTAAAGATTTTAAGTTGTTTTCATTCTTTTATACATCAGTAATTTCATTAATCTTTTCTTGTGTTATTGGGGTGAATCTGTGGTCAGATTCTACAGATTTATTTTTTTAGGGTGTTAACAGTGTTTTATACACTCACCTATAGAATTATTAGGAACACCATACTAATATGGTGTTGGACCCCCTTTTGCCTTCAGAACTGCCTTAATTCTACGTGGCATTGATTCAACAAGGTGCTGATAACATTCTTTAGAAATGTTGATAGGATAGCATCTTGCAGTTGATGGAGATTTGAGGGATGCACATCCAGGGCACAAAGCTCCCGTTCCACCACATCCCAAAGATGCTCTATTGGGTTGAGATCTGGTGACTGTGGGGGCCATTTTAGTACATTGAACTCATTGTCATGTTCAAGAAACCATTTTTCCAGTCTTCAACAGTCCAATTTTGGTGAGCTCGTGCAACTTGTAGCCTCTTTTTCCTTTTTGTAGTGGAGATGAGTGGTACCCGGTGGGGTCTTCTGCTGTTGTAGCCCATCCTCCTCAAGGTTGTGCGTGTTGTGGCTTCACAAATGCTTTGCTGCATACCTCGGTTGTAACGAGTGGTTATTTCAGTCAACGTTGCTCTTCTATCAGCTTGAATCAGTCGGCTTATTCTCCTCTGACCTCTAGCATCAACAAGGCATTTTCGCCCACAGGACTGCCGCATACTGGATGTTTTTCCCTTTTCACACCATTCTTTGTAAACCCTAGAAATGGTTGTGCGTGAAAATCCCAGTAACTGAGCAGATTGTGAAATACTCTGACCGGCCCATCTGGCACCAACAACCATGCCACGCTCAAAATTGAATAAATCACCTTTCTTTCCCATTCTGACATTCAGTTTGGAGTTCAGGAGATTGTCTTGACCAGGACCACAACCCTACATGCATTGAAGCAACTGCCATGTGATTGGTTGACTAGATAATCGCATTAATGAGAAATAGAACAGGTGTTTCTAATAATTCTTTAGGTGAGTGTACATAATTTAATCTGTTAATCCTTGGTTCCCCTGATATGCAATGTTTCTCCCCGTTGGAACTTCACCCTACACATGTTGGACCTACTATATGAGCAGAGAAAGGCCATAAACTTATTTCTTGATTATGCAGGCGGACAGGAGCACTATTCTGTGTAACTTCGACGTGAGCCAGTGACAGCTCATGAGTTTCACCTGCCGGTTGCTCATGCCCTTTGAGGAGACCACTTTATTTGTCAGTCGCCAGGACTATGGTATGAATAACTGAGGCAGATCCACCGCAGGGCTTTATTAAGACCGGCGTCTAAAACACCGCTCTTAATAAATGTGCCCCAACATTTTTAATTACATGCAAATACAAAAGTATTCAGATCCAGGTGCTGGTTTTAAAACTGTTAAATATTTTTTGTGGGAGAACCCCTTTAACATCTAATCTGCTCACTTCTCTGGGCACTTCCCTTAATCACTAATGTGGCCTCTGAGGTGTGCTGCAGAGTGACCTGCTTATCCATGTCCTGTGCTGAGGCATCCATGAAGAGCAGACAGTCTCCACCCAACAGCTCTGAATTTTTTTTTAGATTGCAGATAGAAAAACTACTAAAAATGCCAGATACAAGTAATGTAATAGACAGAAATAGGCTCCTTTCACAAGAACAAGTTTTCCTTATGGGTGCAATGCTTGAATTGAATTGCACCCCCATTGAATTCTCACCCCTTCATTTTAATGGGTCTGTGTACATGAGCGATGTTTTTCATGCATCATCTCTGTGTTATGTGAAAATCTCAGCATGTTCTATATTCTGCGTATTTCACGCAGCCCAAATCCCTTAGAAGTGTATGGGACTTGTGTAATGACCTAGAGTGCCATTACCACTATTTGCACCTTGCTACTGTCTCCAATGTTCTAACTTGTGTCATGAGAATGTATTTTATTCCATCTCTGACTAATGTGCATATTTATTCCTGTGAAACTGTTTATATTTATGTAATTACCTGGTTTACCACAAGATAGCGGCATGTCTGGCAGAACTGTATTATATAAAATGGAACCCTTCTTCCATTATTTTCCCCTCTCTAGAGAGGGAGAAGTTTTAGCTGGAGTAGTGAGTTCTAGTGAATATAGTAGATGGTGGCTCACCCTACACAACTAGTGGACCTAGGTGCTCTTGTGCCAGGACTGCCCCACAGTCCTTTGAGATAATGTATCAGGTAAGTATATGGAGTGGTACAGGCACTATTACCTGAAGCTGCAGAGAGGTGTTTTTTTTATAGGTCAATGTGGTGTTTGAATACAGTGTGCGCTGAGACAATAGATCATATAAAATATATTTTTATTTAGTTATTAGGACATACAATTCACATGATTTCTTAAAATAGGTTAAAAAGTAAAAGAAAAAGAATATGATTAAAAGATTGGTTTAAAAATGAAAAAATAGATAAAAATGAAAAAGTAAAAGTGAAAAAGTAAAACTGAAGAGTGGTCCAAAAATGTTGAAAAGTCTGATTAAATATAGTCTTGTGGGTATAGTTCATTCATATACAGTTGCAAGAAAAAGTATGTGAACCCTTTGGAATGATATGTATCTCTGCACAAATTGGTCATAAAATGTGATCTGATCTTCATCTAAGTCACAACAATAGACAATCACAGTCTGCTTAAACTAATAACAGACTGTTATTACTGGTTTTCACAAGAAGCATTGCCTGATGTGAATGATGCCTCGCACAAAATAGCTCTCAGAAGACCTACATTTAATAATTGTTGACTTGCACAAAGCTGGAAAGAGTTATAAAATTATCTCCAAAATCCTTACTGTTTATCAGTCCACGGTAAGACAAATTGTCTATAAATGGAGAAAGTTCAGCACTGCTGCTACTATCCCTAGGAGTGGCCGTCCAGTAAAGATCACTGCAAGGGCACAGGGCAGACTGCTCAGTGAGGTGAAAAAGAATCCTAGTGTAACAATCCTACAGGCTCACCTGAGTCAGAGGACAGCTGGCTGGAGGTAGGATCCTAGTGGCAAGGACCGCAGGCAGGTAGTAGGTGCAGGAGGTCTGGCAGAGGCGTAGTCGATTGGCAGGCGGTGGGTCAGGGCAGGTGGCAGTAAGCGTGGTCAGACAATCCAGATCGGGAACGGTGGTAGCAGTTCAGTAGGTAGGGACAAGCAGAAGAGTAGTCGGTAGTCAATTCCTGGTCAGCAGTGGACTTATGGTAGGAGCAAGAGCAGCAGATGAGGAGAAGCTTGATTAAGGCTCAGGAGTAGAGTTGAGCGAACACCTGGATGTTCGGGTTCGAGAAGTTCGGCCGAACATCCCGGAAATGTTCGGGTTCGGGATCCGAACCCGATCCGAACTTCGTCCCGAACCCGAACCCCATTGAAGTCAATGGGGACCCGAACTTTTCGGCACTAAAAAGGCTGTAAAACAGCCCAGGAAAGAGCTAGAGGGCTGCAAAAGGCAGCAACATGTAGGTAAATCCCCTGCAAACAAATGTGGATAGGGAAATGAATTAAATTAAAAATTAAATAAATAAAAATTAACCAAAATCAATTGGAGAGAGGTTCCATAGCAGAGAATCTGGCTTCCCGTCACCCACCACTGGAACAGTCCATTCTCAGATATTTAGGCCCCGGCACCCAGGCAGAGGAGAGAGGTCCCGTAACAGAGAATCTGTCTTCATGTCAGCAGAGAATTAGTCTGCATGTCATAGCAGAGAATGAGGCTTCACGTCAGCCACCACTGCAACAGTCCATTGGCATATATTTAGGCCCAGCACCCAGGCAGAGGAGGGAGGTCCCGTAACAGAGAATCTGTCTTCATGTCAGCAGAGAATTAGTCTGCATGTCATAGCAGAGAATGAGGCTTCACGTCACCCACCACTGCAACAGTCCATTGGCATATATTTAGGCCTAGCACACAGGCAGAGCAGAGAGGTCCCGTAACAGACAATCTGGCTTCATGACAGCAGAGAATCAGTCTGCATGTCATAGCAGAGAATGAGGCTTCACGTCACCCACCACTGCAACAGTCCATTGGCATATATTTAGGCCCAGCACCCAGGCAGAGGAGGGAGGTCCCGTAACAGAGAATCTGTCTTCATGTCAGCAGAGAATTAGTCTGCATGTCATAGCAGAGAATGAGGCTTCACGTCACCCACCACTGCAACAGTCCATTGGCATATATTTAGGCCTAGCACACAGGCAGAGCAGAGAGGTCCCGTAACAGACAATCTGGCTTCATGACAGCAGAGAATCAGTCTGCATGTCATAGCAGAGAATGAGGCTTCACGTCACCCACCACTGCAACAGTCCATTGGCATATATTTAGGCCTAGCACACAGGCAGAGCAGAGAGGTCCCGTAACAGACGATCTGGCTTCATGTCAGCAGAGAATCAGTCTGCATGTCATAGCAGAGAATGAGGCTTCACGTCAGCCACCACTGCAACAGTCCATTGGCATATATTTAGGCCCAGCACCCAGGCAGAGGAGGGAGGTCCCGTAACAGAGAATCTGTCTTCATGTCAGCAGAGAATTAGTCTGCATGTCATAGCAGAGAATGAGGCTTCACGTCAGCCACCACTGCAACAGTCCATTGGCATATATTTAGGCCCAGCACACACACAGGCAGAGGAGAGAGGTCCCGTAACAGAGAATCTGTCTTCATGTCAGCAGAGAATTAGTCTGCATGTCATAGCAGAGAATCAGGCTTCACGTCACCCACCACTGCAACAGTCCATTGGCATATATTTAGGCCCTGCACCCAGGCAGAGGAGAGAGGTCCCGTAACAGAGAATCTGTCTTCATGTCAGCAGAGAATTAGTCTGCATGTCATAGCAGAGAATGAGGCTTCACGTCAGCCACCACTGCAACAGTCCATTGGCATATATTTAGGCCCAGCACCCAGGCAGAGGAGAGAGGTCCCGTAACAGACAATCTGGCTTCATGTCAGCAGAGAATTAGTCTGCATGTCATAGCAGAGAATGAGGCTTCACGTCACCCACCACTGCAACAGTCCATTGGCATATATTTAGGCCCAGCACCCAGGCAGAGGAGGGAGGTCCCGTAACAGAGAATCTGTCTTCATGTCAGCAGAGAATTAGTCTGCATGTCATAGCAGAGAATGAGGCTTCACGTCAGCCACCACTGCAACAGTCCATTGGCATATATTTAGGCCTAGCACACAGGCAGAGGAGAGGTTCATTCAACTTTGGGTAGCATCGCAATATAATGGTAAAATGAAAATAAAAATAGGATTGAATGAGGAAGTGCCCTGGAGTCCAATAATATATGGTTATGGGGAGGTAGTTAATGTCTAATCTGGACAAGGGACGGACAGGTCCTGTGGGATCCATGCCTGGTTCATTTTTATGAACGTCAGCTTGTCCACATTGGCTGTAGACAGGCGGCTGCGTTTGTCTGTAATGACGCCCCCTGCCGTGCTGAATACACGTTCAGACAAAACGCTGGCTGCCGGGCAGGCCAGCACCTCCAAGGCATAAAAGGCTAGCTCTGGCCACGTGGACAATTTAGAGACCCAGAAGTTGAATGGGGCCGAACCATCAGTCAGTACGTGGAGGGGTGTGCACACGTACTGTTCCACCATGTTAGTGAAATGTTGCCTCCTGCTAACACGTTGCGTATCAGGTGGTGGTGCAGTTAGCTGTGGCGTGTTGACAAAACTTTTCCACATCTCTGCCATGCTAACCCTGCCCTCAGAGGAGCTGGCCGTGACACAGCTGCCTTGGCGACCTCTTGCTCCTCCTCTGCCTTGGCCTTGGGCTTCCACTTGTTCCCCTGTGACATTTGGGAATGCTCTCAGTAGCGCGTCTACCAACGTGCGCTTGTACTCGCGCATCTTCCTATCACGCTCCAGTGCAGGAAGTAAGGTGGGCACATTGTCTTTGTAGCGTGGATCCAGCAGGGTGGCAACCCAGTAGTCCGCACAGGTTAAAATGTGGGCAACTCTGCTGTCGTTGCGCAGGCACTGCAGCATGTAGTCGCTCATGTGTGCCAGGCTGCCCAGGGATAAGGACAAGCTGTCCTCTGTGGGAGGCGTATCGTCATCGTCCTGCCTTTCCCCCCAGCCACGCACCAGTGATGGACCCGAGCTGCGTTGGGTGCCACCCCGCTGTGACCATGCTTCATCCTCATCCTCCTCCACCTCCTCCTCATCCTCGTCCTCCTCGTCCTCCAGTAGTGGGCCCTGGCTGGCCACATTTGTACCTGGCCTCTGCTGTTGCCAAAAACCTCCCTCTGAGTCACTTCGAAGAGACTGGCCTGAAAGTGCTAAAAATGACCCCTCTTCCTCCTCCTCCTCCTCCTCCTCCTGGGCCACCTCCTCTTCCATCATCGCCCTAAGTGTTTTCTCAAGGAGACATAGAAGTGGTATTGTAACGCTGATAACGGTGTCATCGCCACTGGCCATGTTGGTGGAGTACTCGAAACAGCGCAACAGGGCACACAGGTCTCGCATGGAGGCCCAGTCATTGGTGGTGAAGTGGTGCTGTTCTGTAGTGCGACTGACCCGTGCGTGCTGCAGCTGAAACTCCACTATGGCCTGCTGCTGCTCGCACAGTCTGTCCAGCATGTGCAAGGTGGAGTTCCACCTGGTGGGCACGTCGCATATGAGGCGGTGAGCGGGAAGGCCGAAGTTACGCTGTAGCGCAGACAGGCGAGCAGCAGCAGGATGTGAACGCCGGAAGCGCGAACAGACGGCCCGCACTTTATGCAGCAGCTCTGACATGTCGGGGTAGTTGTGAATGAACTTCTGCACCACCAAATTCAGCACATGCGCCAAGCAAGGGATGTGCGTCAAATTGGCTAGTCCCAGAGCTGCAATGAGATTTCGCCCATTATCACACACCACCAGGCCGGGCTTGAGGCTCACCGGCAGCAACCACTCGTCGGTCTGTTGTTCTATACCCCGCCACAACTCCTGTGCGGTGTGGGGCCTGTCCCCCAAACATATGAGTTTCAGAATGGCCTGCTGACGTTTACCCCGGGCTGTGCTGAAGTTGGTGGTGAAGGTGTGTGGCTGACTGGATGAGCAGGTGGAAGAAGAGGAGGAGGAAGCCGAGAAGGAGGAGGTGGCAACAGGAGGCAAAGAATGTTGCCCTGCGATCCTTGGCGGCGGAAGGACGTGCGCCAAACAGCTCTCCGCCTGGGGCCCAGCTGCCACTACATTTACCCAGTGTGCAGTTAGGGAGATATAGCGTCCCTGGCCGTGCTTACTGGTCCACGTATCTGTGGTTAGGTGGACCTTGCCACAGATGGCGTTGCGCAGTGCACACTTGATTTTATCGGATACTTGGTTGTGCAGGGAAGGCACGGCTCTCTTGGAGAAGTAGTGCCGGCTGGGAACAACATACTGTGGGACAGCAAGCGACATGAGCTGTTTGAAGCTGTCTGTGTCCACCAGCCTAAATGACAGCATTTCATAGGCCAGTAGTTTAGAAATGCTGGCATTCAGGGCCAGGGATCGAGGGTGGCTAGGTGGGAATTTACGCTTTCTATCAAATGTTTGTGAGATGGAGAGCTGAACGCTGGCGTGTGACATGGTTGAGACGCTTGGTGACGGAGGTGGTGGTGGTGGTGTTGGTGGTACATCCCCTGTTTGCTGGGCGGCAGGTGCCAACGTTCCTCCAGAGGCGGAGGAAGAGGCCGAGGCGGCAGCAGCAGAATAGGCCGAGGCGGCAGCAGCAGAAGAGGTAGCAGGGGGAGCCTGAGTGACTTCCTTGGTTTTAAGGTGTTTACTCCACTGCAGTTCATGCTTTGCATGCAGGTGCCTGGTCATGCAGGTTGTGCTCAGGTTCAGAACGTTAATGCCTCGCTTCAGGCTCTGATGGCACAGCGTGCAAACCACTCGGGTCTTGTCGTCAGCACATTGTTTGAAGAAGTGCCATGCCAGGGAACTCCTTGAAGCTGCCTTTGGGGTGCTCGGTCCCAGATGGCGGCGGTCAGTAGCAGGCGGAGTCTCTTGGCGGCGGGTGTTCTGCTTTTGCCCACTGCTCCCTCTTTTGCTACGCTGTTGGCTCGGTCTCACCACTGCCTCTTCCTCCGAACTGTGAAAGTCAGTGGCACGACCTTCATTCCATGTGGGGTCTAGGACCTCATCGTCCCCTGCATCGTCTTCCACCCAGTCTTGATCCCTGACCTCCTGTTCAGTCTGCACACTGCAGAAAGACGCAGCAGTTGGCACCTGTGTTTCGTCATCATCAGAGACATGCTGAGGTGGTATTCCCATGTCCTCATCATCAGGAAACATAAGTGGTTGTGCGTCAGTGCATTCTATGTCTTTCACCGCTGGGGAAGGGCTAGGTGGATGCCCTTGGGAAACCCTGCCAGCGGAGTCTTCAAACAGCATAAGAGACTGCTGCATAACTTGAGGCTGAGACAGTTTCCCTGGTATGCATGGGGGTGATGTGACAGACTGATGGGGTTGGTTTTCAGGCGCCATCTGTGCGCTTTCTGCAGAAGACTGGGTGGGAGATAATGTGAACGTGCTGGATCCACTGTCGGCCACCCAATTGACTAATGCCTGTACCTGCTCAGGCCTTACCATCCTTAGAACGGCATTGGGCCCCACCATATATCGCTGTAAATTCTGGCGGCTACTGGGACCTGAGGTAGTTGGTACACTAGGACGTGTGGATGTGGCAGAACGGCCACGTCCTCTCCCAGCACCAGAGGGTCCACTAACACCACCACGACCATGTCCACGTCCGCGTCCCTTACTAGATGTTTTTCTCATTGTTATGGTTCACCACAACAACAAATATATTATTTGGCCCAATGTATTGTATTCAAATTCAGCGGGATATAAATTTGAGGCCTAGTATTTAGGCGCTGGGTGACCGGTATGGATTTAGTGACAGAATTAGACTTGGAAATGCACAGAAGCGTGTGTGTGTGTGAAGTTATTCTGAATGACCCAATGTGCACCTTGAATATTATATACCCTTTTAGGGATAGATTTCAAATAGCTCTGATATAGCAGAAACCACTAAATTATGAAATTGCTAAATTGGGAATTGTATTTCAACCCAGAACAAAAAATGTGCTTTGACGGACACTAAATAACTTTCCCAGCCACAACAGGACAGCGTTAACGAGAGATTTAGCAGGATATAAATTTGAGGCCTAGTATTTAGGCGCTGGGTGACAGGTATGGGTTTAGTGACAGAATTAGATTTGGAAATGCACAGTAGCGGGTGTGTGAAGTTATTCTGAATGACCCTATGTGCACCTTGAATATTATATACCCTTTTAGGGATAGATTTCAAATAGCTCTGATATAGCAGAAACCACTAAATTATGAAATTGCTAAATTGGGAATTGTATTTCAACCCAGAACAAGAAATGTGCTTGAACGGACACTAAATAACTCGCCCAGCTACAGCACTAGGGACAGATTTAGCTGGATATAAATTTGAGGCCTAGTATTTAGGCGCTGGGTGACCGGTATGGATTTAGTGACAGAATTAGACTTGGAAATGCACAGAAGCGTGTGTGTGAAGTTATTCTGAATGACCCTATGTGCACCTTGAATATTATATACCCTTTTAGGGATAGATTTCAAATAGCTCTGATATAGCAGAAACCACTAAATTATGAAATTGCTAAATTGGGAATTGTATTTCAACCCAGAACAAGAAATGTGCTTGAACGGACACTAAATAACTCGCCCAGCTACAGCACTAGGGACAGATTTAGCTGGATATAAATTTGAGGCCTAGTATTTAGGCGCTGGGTGACCGGTATGGATTTAGTGACAGAATTAGACTGGGATATGGCCAAAAAATAAACAGACTATTGCTGGTTAAATGCACTTGGTGTGACAGCTTCACCCTGATGTAGGCTTTAGCCAAAAAACAACCACACCATTGAGGGTTAAATGCACTTGGTGACAGGCGCAGCTTGCCCCTGATTTAGTATATGGCCAAAAAATGAACAGACTATTGCTGGTTAAATGCACTTGGTGTGACAGCTTCACCCTGATGTAGGCTTTAGCCAAAAAACAACCACACCATTGAGGGTTAAATGCACTTGGTGACAGGCGCAGCTTGCCCCTGATTTTGTATATGGCCAAAAAATGAACAGACTATTGCTGGTTAAATGCACTTGGTGTGACAGCTTCACCCTGATGTAGGCTTTAGCCAAAAAACAACCACACCATTGAGGGTTAAATGCACTTGGTCGCAGCTTGTGCTGGCGCACCACAAGACACAAAATGGCCGCCGATCACCCCAGAAAAATGTGACTGACAAACGGTCTGTGCAGCCTAAAAACAGTGAGCAATTGAGGATCAGCAGCTCAATGATCCACAGCTGCAGATCGATCAGTTAATCAAGTCCTTTGGAGGAGTTAATCTGCCTAATCTCGCCCTACTGTCGCAGCCGCAACCTCTCCCTACGCTAATCAGAGCAGAGTGACGGGCGGCGCTATGTGACTCCAGCTTAAATAGAGGCTGGGTCACATGGTGCTCTGGCCAATCACAGCCATGCCAATAGTAGGCATGGCTGTGATGGCCTCTTGGGGCAAGTAGTATGACGCTTGTTGATTGGCTGCTTTGCAGCCTTTCAAAAAGCGCCAAGAAAGCGTCACAAAAGCGCGAAGAAAGCGACGAACACCGAACCCGAACCCGGACTTTTACGAAAATGTCCGGGTTCGGGTCCGTGTCACGGACACCCCAAAATTCGGTACGAACCCGAACTATACAGTTCGAGTTCGCTCATCCCTACTCAGGAGCTCAATAATCAGCAAGCTTGAGTGCAAGGGGCTGGACTTATATAGGGAAGTACCAGGTGTGGGGAATCAAGGGTGATGAGCAAGGCTTGGCAAGACTGAGGTTAAATAATAGGCTTCAGGGAGGAATATCCAGAGACGGACGGTAGCCTAGTTAGCAGGGCTACCTCCTGGGATATGGCTGGTCACGGGTTCGAATCCCGACAGTACTCCCCCCGTTCCAAGGTGACCTCCGAGCACCGCATGGGCAGGCTTACTGGGGTGCCGTTGTTGGAACTCTTTTACCAGTCTGGGGTATGGATGTTTTCTTCTGGCTCCCAGGAGTTATCCTCAGGAGGGTAGCCCTCCCACCCAATTAGGTATTGTAGTCTTCCCCGGTGGATCCTGGAGTCGAGGATCTTTGCGGCAGCGTATTCTTCTTCACCCTGTACCCTCACGGGTGGTGGAGGGGGCGAGTGGCGCCCTGTGAAGGTGTTCTCCACGTATGGCTTGAGGAGGGAGCAATGGAAGACAGGGTGCACCCTAATGGAGTCCGGAAGGTCGAGCCGGAACATGACCTCATTGATTAGTGCGGTGATCCGGAACGGACCCATGTATCTTTGGGCCAACTTTTTGGAGGGGACCTTCAATCTGAGGTTCCTGGTGGACAGCCACACCTTGTCTCCCACATGGAAGCTCGGGGTGAGTTTGCGGCGTCTGTCTGTTCCCTGTTTAAAGCGCCTCTGGGCGAGCTGGAGGTTGTCTATAATGTTCTTTTGTGCCTTCTGTAGGGTTGTTAGGCATTCGGCCACTGCTGGGAGGGTGGAGACGACAGGTAGGTGGGGAATGAACATCGAACGCGAGCCTGTGTTAGCAAAGAAGGGTCTGTGCTTGGTTGAGCTGTGCTCAGCATTGTTGTAGGCGAACTCGGCCGTGGGGAGATGGTCAAACCAGTCATCCTGCAGGTGCGAGCTGAAACAGTATAGGCACTGCTCTAGTGTCTGATTAGTTCTCTCCGTCTGCCCGTTTGACTGAGGGTGAAAAGCGAAGGACAGGTTCACTTTAACCCCGAGCACTAGGCAGAAGTTATTCCAGAACTTTGAGGCAAATTGTACGCCTTGGTCGAAGACCACGTCGTCCGGGATCCCATGCAGCCTGAAGACCTCTCTGAGAATAAGATCAGCCGTCTGTTTGGCGGTGGGTAGGCCTTTGTTGGGGATGAAATGGGCCATCTTGGTGAGCCGGTCGACCATGACCAGGATGGTGTTCATCCCTTTTGAAGGAGGAAGGTCTACCACAAAGTCCATGGAGATCGAGCCCCAGGGGCTGGAGGGAATCGGGAGGGGTTGTAACAGACCCACGGGAGAGGAACGAGGAGTCTTATTGCAGGCACAGACCATGCACGAGGAGATGTACCTCTTGATGTCCTCCTTGTATGTTGGCCACCAGAAGGAGCGGGAGAAAAGCTCCTGGGTCTTTTTAGTGCCCAAATGGCCGGCCAGCTTCGAGCCGTGCGATTTCTGGTACATATAGTTGTAGGTCCTGATTAAACCAATGACCGTTCTTAAACGTAAGGCTGACATTCCTTGTGGGGTGGGCGAGGAAGGGGTCATTTTTGTATCCTTCTTTGATTGTGCCCAGGAGTTCTTTAGAGTAGGTGGCCCCTACAACCTTTCTCTCGGGTAGGATGTTGTTTTGGCCCTTGTTACTCTGTGAGGGCTCGGAAAATATTCTGGAGAGGGCGTTAAGCTGAAGCAGGAAAAGAATAGGCTCCATCTAGCCTGTCTGGCTGAGAGTATCTTAGCGCTGCAGATGAACTCGATATTCTGGTGGTCAGTTAGTACGATTATGGGGTTGGTAGCTCCCTCCAGCAGGTGTCTCCAATCGGAGAAGGCATCCTTGATCGCCAGTAGTTCTTTGTTCCCGATTTCATAGTTCTTCTCGAAGGGGGACATCTGGCAGGAGAAATATGCACACGGGTGTAGTAGCATCTTCTCCCCTGTCCGTTGTGACAGAACTGCCCCCACAGCGGAGTCTGATGCATCCACTTCGACTGCAAATGACAGCTCGGGGTTGGGGTGGATTAGGATTGGAGCAGAAGTGAAAAGGAGTTTCAACTTGGTGAAGGCCTCCTGGGCCTCGGGTGTCCAGGAGAAGGGGACTGCCTTCTTGGTGAGTTGGGTGATTGGTGCTATGACCTTGGAGAAGTTCCGGATAAACTTCTGATAGATGTTGGCAAAGCCAATGAATCTTTGTATACCTTCAGAAAACCATCTTCAAATAAGATTAATACAGACCAACAATAAAACATAAAAGAAGAAGAAAATATATAAAACATATGAACCAACTTCTTCTCTTCAAAGCATGAAAAAAAGACATCAGTAAGCAACCTGCTTAAATCCAATTAGCAAAATACAGGCCGGGTTTTTGGTGGGATAATAAAGAAGTGGGTATATAAGAGGGCAGTCTAAATAAATCCAGTATGGCCACTGATGAAGAGGTAGGAAAACCTCGAAACGCGTATGGCAATTTGGCATTATATGTTACGACTACCCACCAATACCCATGCCTTGCTAAAAGGACCCTGGATTATCGCAACCACATAAGAAACCTGCTTACGAATTTCCGAAGTATACGAATTTTCGAGGTTTGAGATACGAACAAAAACTCAGCAACCGAACGGCCTACTACCACGTGTCTGATCACGTGAGACGCCGAACAAGCAGGAAAGAGCGCGCAACATACAGTGTGGACAAAACCAACCATCGGGAAGATCAAACCAACTACTGTTCCACCAAAACAGGTATCAAACTCGGACCGCAGGGTGAGTACTATCATTTGCAGTGTGGGACGCCACCAGCAATAAAATTTAACCCCTGACGGCAGATAAGTATTAGTGATGAGCGGCAGAAGCAATATTCGAATTCGCAATATTTCGCAAATATTTTGGCGAATATTCGCCATAAATTCGAGAATTCGCGAATTCATGATCTCCAGGCATTATTTTCTTGATTGCGAAAATTCGCATAAAATTTGCATACAAATTTCGCATAAAAATTCGCATGAACTGGTATTTTCGCAAAAAATCAACTATTCGAAATTACGAATATATTTAGCGAAATTCGAAATATTTGCGAATTCTCGAAGTGCCGATATTCGCGATTAAAATTCGCAATTCGAATATTCGTGATCAACACTAATAAGTATCACCTATACTAACGCTCGCCATTTATACCTGCAAAGATTTTATCAATACTGGACAAATCCTTTATCAGCTTTGTTTTTTATCTTCTTATCCATATTTATATTTTTTTATTTTTACTCCAATTTTCAATTAAATATTTTATACACATTACCATTCTTATATATTTCGGGACAATCACCTTATATACATTTTTGGGATATTTGCTGTACATTCCTTGGATAATATCTTTGGACATTCCTATATATATTACTGGACATTCCTAATTTTGGATATATATATATATATATATATATATATATATATATTATTTTTTTTTGGACATTCCTAGACAAAATTAAACTTTTTTCTTCTGGACACCTACTCCTTGTATACAAACTAAAAAGACAGGGTGGCATTAGCAGGAGGTGCTCAAACCCACATGCAGTCGTGCATATATACAGGGGAGCAAATCCTGCACTTGTGGCCCGTTGCTAATGGCGATCCCCAGCAAAATGCATACGGTGGAGGATGCCCGCAGTGAACCACAAGTACCACAATAGACATCTCACACAAGGTAACAAGTGCGTATGTCATAATCAATATAACAATATAACAAAACAATAACAAATACAGGTGCACTCTGCAGTCTCACTAAACCCTCAAACTGATTTTAAAATTGAGAGATTAGTCAACATGTCCTACGGTGTAGAACATGTCTAAGCCCGGGCACCACGTCACGGTTTCTCAAGTAGCCCGAGACCTAACACTCTTCTCCCTGAGCCGTATGGGCGATACCAGGAGCCAGTGGGCAAATTACAGGAGCATGAGGCCGACTCACAAACAGCTCACCAGTTACCTCCAGCATGTAACCATGCTTGCAATGGGAGGAGGGAGGAGTCTGTGAGTCCCACTCAAGACTGACTGATATGGCCCAGGCCTCACAGGTGCACCTAAATGTGGCCTGTAGATGGAAAACAGGTACACTTAAATTGGAGTTTATACACCTCCAGGAATCCATATATACAAACTAAGAAGACAGGGTGGCATTAGCAGGAGGTGCTCAAACCCACATGCAGTCGTGCATATATACAGGGGAGCAAATCCTGCACTTGTGGCCCGTTGCTAATGGCGATCCCCAGCAAAATGCATACGGTGGAGGATGCCCGCAGCGAACCACAAGTACCTCAATAGACATCTCACACAAGGTAACAAGTGCGTATGTCATAATCAATATAACAATATAACAAAACAATAACAAATACAGGTGCACTCTGCAGTCTCACTAAACCCTCAAACTGATTTTTAAATTGAGAGATTAGTCAACATGTCCTACGGTGTAGAACATGTCTAAGCCCGGGCACCACGTCAAGGTTTCTCAAGTAGCCCGAGACCTAACACTCTCCTACCTGAGCCGTATGGGCGATACCAGGAGCCAGTGGGCAAATTACAGGAGCATGAGGCCGACTCACAAACAGCTCACCAGTTACCTCCAGCATGTAACCATGCTTGCAATGGGAGGAGGGAGGAGTCTGTGAGTCCCACTCAAGACTGACTGATATGGCCCAGGCCTCACAGGTGCACCTAAATGTGGCCTGTAGATGGAAAACAGGCACATTTAAATTGGAGTTTATACACCTCCAGGAATCTATATATACAAACTAAAAAGACAGGGTGGCATTAGCAGGAGGTGCTCAAACCCACATGCAGTCGTGCATATATACAGGGGAGCAAATCCTGCACTTGTGGCCCGTTGCTAATGGCGATCCCCAGCAAAATGCATACGGTGGAGGATGCCCGCAGCGAACCACAAGTACCACAATAGACATCTCACACAAGGTAACAAGTGCGTATGTCATAATCAATATAACAATATAACAAAACAATAACAAATACAGGTGCACTCTGCAGTCTCACTAAACCCTCAAACTGATTTTAAAATTGAGAGATTAGTCAACATGTCCTACGGTGTAGAACATGTCTAAGCCCGGGCACCACGTCAAGGTTTCTCAAGTAGCCCGAGACCTAACACTCTCCTACCTGAGCCGTATGGGCGATACCAGGAGCCAGTGGGCAAATTACAGGAGCATGAGGCCGACTCACAAACAGCTCACCAGTTACCTCCAGCATGTAACCATGCTTGCAATGGGAGGAGGGAGGAGTCTGTGAGTCCCACTCAAGACTGACTGATATGGCCCAGGCCTCACAGGTGCACCTAAATGTGGCCTGTAGATGGAAAACAGGCACATTTAAATTGGAGTTTATACACCTCCAGGAATCTATATATACAAACTAAAAAGACAGGGTGGCATTAGCAGGAGGTGCTCAAACCCACATGCAGTCGTGCATATATACAGGGGAGCAAATCCTGCACTTGTGGCCCGTTGCTAATGGCGATCCCCAGCAAAATGCATACGGTGGAGGATGCCCGCAGCGAACCACAAGTACCACAATAGACATCTCACACAAGGTAACAAGTGCGTATGTCATAATCAATATAACAATATAACAAAACAATAACAAATACAGGTGCACTCTGCAGTCTCACTAAACCCTCAAACTGATTTTAAAATTGAGAGATTAGTCAACATGTCCTACGGTGTAGAACATGTCTAAGCCCGGGCACCACGTCAAGGTTTCTCAAGTAGCCCGAGACCTAACACTCTCCTACCTGAGCCGTATGGGCGATACCAGGAGCCAGTGGGCAAATTACAGGAGCATGAGGCCGACTCACAAACAGCTCACCAGTTACCTCCAGCATGTAACCATGCTTGCAATGGGAGGAGGGAGGAGTCTGTGAGTCCCACTCAAGACTGACTGATATGGCCCAGGCCTCACAGGTGCACCTAAATGTGGCCTGTAGATGGAAAACAGGCACATTTAAATTGGAGTTTATACACCTCCAGGAATCTATATATACAAACTAAAAAGACAGGGTGGCATTAGCAGGAGGTGCTCAAACCCACATGCAGTCGTGCATATATACAGGGGAGCAAATCCTGCACTTGTGGCCCGTTGCTAATGGCGATCCCCAGCAAAATGCATACGGTGGAGGATGCCCGCAGCGAACCACAAGTACCACAATAGACATCTCACACAAGGTAACAAGTGCGTATGTCATAATCAATATAACAATATAACAAAACAATAACAAATACAGGTGCACTCTGCAGTCTCACTAAACCCTCAAACTGACGTGGTGCCCGGGCTTAGACATGTTCTACACCGTAGGACATGTTGACACCTACTCCTTGGACACTATTGGACCTTTTTATTCTATATGTATATACCATACTTCTTTCACCTCCACGACCATCCCTGGATTTTTTCTCCCGATACCCCCAAGACCCACATCACTTTCCATCACATCTTTACCACACTATTGGGTGATAACACAAACATTAAGCCCCCCACACTTCCATATACTAATTCTTTTAATACACCACTTCAAAGTTTTTTAAAATCATTATTAAATAAAAATTCTGTATAAGATCCAACAATAAATATCTTTTAAAATCAGATATAGAGTGCCTGTCAATTTTCCTATTTTATCTACTTCTCGTTTCTCAGAATGGGCCAGTTCATCACGGCTTGGACCTTCCCCGGGTCCATGTATCCGAGGAACTGAGTGGTGGTTCGCTCAAACTCGCATTTCTCTAGTTTCATATAGAGAGAGTTCTGTTGGAGTCTCTGCAGTACCCTGCGGACGTGTCCGCGGTGCTGCTCGAGGTCTTCAGAGAAGATCAAGATGTCGTCCAGGTAAATGACTACAAACAGATCAAGCATGTCCCTGAGGACGTCGTTAATGAAGTGCTGGAAGATGGCGGGAGCATTGTAGAGTCCGAAAGGCATGGCCAGGTACTCGAAGAAAAAGGGGGCTCCCGCGGGGGTGGTAGAGGGCCGGATGAACCCGTTCCTCAGGTCCTCGTCCAGGTACTCTTTCAGAGCCTTGAGTTCAGGCTCTGAGAGGGGGTAGGCTGCCAAAGGGTATTTCGGTCCCGGGCAACAGTTCTATAGGGCAGTCGTAGGGTCGGTGTGGTGGCAGCTTGTCTGCGTTTTTCTTGTCGCAGACATCCTGGAACTCGCGGTATTGAGGGGGTAGCAGATCCTTGACGGATAGTTTTGAGATGGTGGTGTCTTCGGGTGGAAGGACGGGTTTGTGGGAGCAATTTAGCGAGCAGAACTCAGACGGGAACCGTATGCAGCGGTTTTCCCAGTCTACCAAGAGGTTGTGGGTGGCCAACCATGGGATGCCCAAGATCACCGGGAACTTCGGGGAGGCGATCAGCGAGAAGTGGATCTTTTCGCGGTGATCAGGTTCTATGAGGAGTTATAGTTTGGTGGTCTCGTGAGTGGCCGGCCCCGAGGAGAGTGGGGATCCGTCAACGGTTTCCAGGTCAACGGGGGCTGCCTTGATTGTCAGTGGAATGTTCTTTTCGCGGGCGAAGGTTAGGTCCTTGAAGTTGCCTCCCGCCCCGGAGTCTAACATTGCTGAACAGGGGAGTTGTCGCCCCTCAATGTCGATGAGGATGTGGACAATAAAGTGGGATCCATGAGCCGCCGTGTTGTTATTTTCAGGGGCTGCTGGCGGGGTTGGAGTCTGTGGTTGCTCCTTTAGTTCCGTGACGGCAATAGTTTTTCAGATCTTATTAGGACATTTGATGGCTAAATGACCCGGCTCCCCACAGTAAAGGCAGAGGTTTTCGGCCAGCCATCTCTCCTTCTCAGCTGTGGATAGTGACCTACGTAGTGCGTCAACCTTCATAGGTTCAGTTGCTGACTGGGGGTCGCGCTGGGTGGTTGAGGAGAAGGAGCAAGTGGGTCTGTGGTCCGAGGACCAGAGTCTTTCTTTCTTCCTCTCGGAGAGTATTTGATCTATCCGGATGCATAACTGAATGAAGTCATCCAGATCGTCCAGGGCCTCAACTCTGGCCAGTTCGTCTTTTATTAATTCGGACAGGCATCGCCGGAATTGGCTCCTCTGTGCTGCCGGGTTCCAGATAGTGTCTGTGACCCAACGATGAAATTCGACGGTGTATTCGGCGACGGAGCTTCTCCCTTGCCGCAGACTATGTAGTTGCGCCTCGGCTGTCGCACAGCGGTTGGGGTCATCGAAGACTTGGCTTATGGCGGTGATGAAGTTGTTTAAGTCGTCTAGGAGCTGACTGTTAGTCTCCACATATGGTGATGCCTATGCTAATGCTTCATCTGTCAGGAGATTGACCATGAATAGCACCTTCTTTTTCTCGGTGGTGAAGGGGGCCGGGTACATCTGAAAATTGATTGCGGCATTAGTTTAGAAACCCCCGATACTCGCGTCTGTTGCTGCCGAATCTTGATGGGAGTGGCATGCGGGTGTCTGCGGGCGCGCTGCGGACGTCCAGGAGTTGCCTCTGAAGTTCAATAATCTCCCTCTGTTGGCTTTGGACTACACCTTGGAGTTGGGCAAATTTCTCCAGATATGTAGTAAAAAATTCTTGAAGTTTAGTGACCTGCTTACGCAGAATGGCCATTGCGGACTCCATAGTGTGGCTGATTATTATGTAACAATCCTACAGACTCACCTGAGTCAGAGGACAGCTGGCTGGAGGTAGGAGCCCAGTGGCAAGGACCGCAGGCAGGTAGTAGGTGCAGGAGGTCTGGAAGAGGCGTAGCCGGTTGGCAGGTGGTGGGTCAGGGCAGTTGGCAGTAAGCGTGGTCAGACAATCCGGATCGGGAACGGTGGTAGCAGTTCAGTAGGTAGGGACAAGCAGAAGAGTAGTTGGTAGTCAATTCCTGGTCAGCAGTGGACTTACGGTAGTAGCAAAAGCAGCAGATGAGAAGAAGCTTGATCAAGGCTCAGAAGCTCAATATCGTAAGCAAGCTGGAGTGCAAGGGGCTTGACTTATATAGGGAAGTACCAGGTGTGGGGAATCAAGGGTCATGAGCAAGGCTTGGCAAGACTGAGGTTAAATAATAGGCTTCAGTGAGGAATGTCCAGAGAGGATGGTAGCCTAGTAAGCAGGGCTACCGCCTGGGATGTGGCAGGTCACTAGTGATGTCCCGAACTATTCGCCGGCGAAAAGTTCACGGCGAACATGGCTTGTTCGCCGCGTTCGCCGTGGTGGGCGAACATATGCGATGTTCGGTCCGCCCCCTATACATCATCATTGAGCAAACTTTGACCCTATACCTCACAGTCAGCAGACACATTCCAGCAAATCAGCAGCAGACCCTCCCTCCCAGACCCTCCCACCTCCTGTACAGCATCCATTTTAGATTCATTCGGTAGCTGCTTTCTTAGTGAGAGGAGGGAGAGTGTAGCTGCTGATCTAATAGGGAAAGCGTTAGCTAGGGCAGTGTTCTGTGTCCACAGACTCATCTGCTGTAAGGACAGCGTCCTGACAGCACCCCAAAAAGCCCTTTTTAGGGCTGGTACATCAGTCTGCTTTTTTTTTTTTTATATATATATATATATATATTTATATTGCAGTTGACTGGCTGCCCGTGTGTGAGAGGCTGCAGGCTCAGTCACAGACAGCACTGTGTGCACACCATTCATACAGGGTGTCACAGACAATACCTTGCAGATAAAAAAAAAATTCAATGTATTATTTTTCTGTGATATAATCCCAGTTGCAAGCCAGTGTGTGTCTGGCCCACAGACTGTACTGTGGCCACTGGCTAGGCCACCACTGATACCGTTACAGGGTGTCACTCACAAATACCTTGCAGATAAAAAAATAATTCAATTTATTATTTTTCTGTGATATACCGTATTTTTCGCTTTATAAGACGCACCTAGGTTTTTGAGGAGGAAAATAAGAAAAAAATATTTTGAACCAAAAGGTGTTCTTTTGGTAGCTTTTAAACTAAAGGTGGTCTGTGGATGATGTACTGTTATGGGGATCTGGGGATGACACACTGTTATGGGGGGATCTGTGGATGACACTGTTATGGGGGATCTGTGGATGACACTGTTATGGGGGGATCTGTGGATGACGCACTGTTATGGGGGGATCTGTGGATGACACTGTTATGGGGATCTGTGGATGACGCACTGTTATGGGGGATCTGTGGATGACGCACTGTTATGGGGGGATCTGTGGATGACGCACTGTTATGGGGGATCTGTGGATGACGCACTGTTATGGGGGATCTGTGGATTACACTGAGGGGGGATCTGTGCATTACACTGAGGGGGGATCTGTGCATTACACTGAGGGGGGATCTGTGCATGACACTGAGGGGGGATCTGTGCATGACACTGAGGGGGATCTGTGCATGACACTGAGGGGGGATCTGTGCATGCCACTGAGGGGGGATCTGTGGATAACACTTATGGGGCTCTGTGGATGACACTTATGTCATCCACAGATCCCCCTAAGTGTCATCTACAGATCCCCCATCAGATGCATCAGTGTGGAGGGAGGAGGCGGAGACACTCATGGCGGGGCCCGGTGCAGTGACTCTACTCTAATACACCGGGCCCCGCAACTGTTAAACATTCAATCTGATCTATATCTAATAGTATATGCTCTGTACAGCTCTTACTGTAGTACCGTAAGTATAGCGCAGACCGGCATCTCCATCGGTCATGCGCCACCTGCCGCAGCTCCCTCCTCATGCGCCATCTGCTCCAGCTCCCTCTGTCATGTGCCGCCTGCCCCAGCTCCCTCCTCATGCGCCGCCTGCCTGCTTATCTCACTTTATGAATGAACAGGCAGGCGGCGCATGACAGAGGGAGCTGGGGCAGGCGGCGCATGACAGAGGGAGCTGGAGCAGACGGCGCATGAGGAAGAAGGTGCGGCAAGCGGCGCATGACCGAGGGAGATGCCGGTCTGTGCTATACTTACGGTACTACAGTAAGAGCCGTACAGAGCATATACTATTAGATATAGATCAGATTGAATGTTTAACAGTTGCGGGGCCCGGTGTATTAGAGTAGAGTCACTGCACCGGGCCCCGCCTCCTCCCTCCACACTGTCACTGATACTTCGCTGGCCGCGCTGTGCAGCATAGCGGCCAGCGAAGTATTCGCTTTATAAGACGCACGGCCATTTTCCCCCCACTTTTGGGGGGAAAAAAGTGTGTCTTATAAAGCGAAAAATACGGTAATCCCAGTTGCAAGCCAGTGTGTGCCTGGTTTTGTACGTGGCTGGGGGGAAGAACAGACCGTCAATAACATCAGTGAGGACGAGGAACTGGAAATGAGTAGCTCGGCATCCAACCTTGTGCAAATGGGGTCTTTCATGCTGTCATGTCTGTTGAGGGACCCTCGTATAAAAAGGATGAAGGAGAACGACCTGTACTGGGTGGCCACACTACTAGACCCCCGGTAAAAGCAGAAAGTCGCGGAAATGTTACCAAATTACCGACAGTCAGAAATGATGCAGGAGGATTACAAACAAACAACAGGTCGCAGGACCAAAAATCCCTGTAGGGGTACTACGTTTTTGAAATTTAAAAGGTATAACTTTATTAAATTATTTAAAACATGGTTACAAATAAACCATATCCCCACACACTTTAAAACTATCAGGTGATAGTGCTGAATATACTAGGTTGCTATTTGATACTTTGCCCCTCAACAATGTAACAAGGAGGGGAAAAGGAAGAAAAGGGTGGAGGAGGGTGGGCGGTTGTAGCTCTACGTGTGCAGTTTCAATTCACAGAACAGAGATGTATCCCTGTTTTGGGAACAGTTTGACCTGGGCCCAGGTCATAAACTGTATATTCCTATCTCCAATTCACAAAACTCCTGTGTATCGCTTTTTACTGCCACTATACTATGGCATTCACACACATCCAAGAGTGTTTACTCATGTTTATACCTCCATATACATTTATCCATGCACCTATTAGAGCACTAACCAGCTGCCTAAAATAGAATGCGCCTAACACTAGTCCCCACCCGACATGTTTCGCCGCGATGCGGCTTCGTCAGGGGTTCGGGGTATTAACGTCGGCGCGCTGAGGAAACACAGACTTTATTAGCTAAATAACACCCCCTGTTTGGAAGAAGAAACTGTTCGACGGAGTAACTGTTTAAAACTCAAGCAGACGACCTATATAGGCGGTTCCGTGATAGGGGTTACCCTCGTAAGGCTCTTAAGAGGGCCTATAATCGAGCAAAGGCTCTGAGGAGGGAAACCCTCCTCTTTGATGGGGATGCTCCCTCTGTGACCTCCCAGGACAGCAAGACCATCCGCTGTATAGGTACCTTTGACGGCCACCATCACCTGATGACAAATATTTTGAGAAAATACTGGAAAATACTTACCAGTGATCCAGACCTGCGCCGGGTTCTACCACCTCATCCAAGTGTCACTTTTAGACGGGGACCAAGTTTAAAAGACCAATTGGTGCATAGTTTTCTCCCTAAAATTGGACAAGAAAATAACATGTAGTTAAAGGGGTTGTCCAGGTTCAGAGCTGAACCTGGACATCCCTCCATTTTCACCCCGGCAGCCCCCCTGACATGAGCATCGGAGCAGTTCATGCTCCGATGCTCTCCTTTGCCCTGCGCTAAATCGCGCAGGGCAAAGGCATTTTTCTGAGTTCCGGTGACATACCGGGCTCTCTATGGGGCTGACAGGCAGCCCGGTGACGTCACCGGCACTGATGGGCGGGATTTGGCTCTGCCCTAGCCAGTAAAACGGCTAGGGCAGAGCTAAAGCCCGCCCCTCAGAGCCGGTGACGTCACCGAACACACTGCTGGGCGGAAGTTACCGCCCGGCAGTGTGTTATTGAAAACACAAGAGCCTGTGCCCTGCGCGATCTAGCGCAGGGCACGGGAGCGCATCGGAGCATGAGATGCTCCGATGCCAGGCTCAGGAGGGCTGCCGGGGTGAAAATAAGGGTATGTCCAGGTTCAGCTCTGAACCCGGACAACCCCTTTAAAATCGAAGGTGATAGGTTCCTACCCGTGTGGCGGTTGCACTTTTTGTAGGTTTTTACCTAAAATAAAAAAATTCTCTAACCCAGTTGATGGAAGAGAATACGAAATTAGAGAATGGTTCAACTGTAAGAGTAGTGGAATAGTCTATATAGCTTCATGTACATGCCCAAAGTTATATGTCGGCAAGACAGTTCAGGAATTAAGGAGACAAATATCGGGTCACATTAGTGCAATAAACACAAAAAAAGACACATCGCTATATAGACATATTTCATATGTCCATAATGGTCGAATTGACGTTCTTAAGTTTTGGGGTCTATCCCAAGTCAAATTGGGCCCCAGACGTGGCAATTTGGACCTCAAGCTTTTAAAGGAAGAGTCCAAATGGATCTACAGATTACTAAGTAAGGCTCCATATGGACTTAATGAAGGTTTTTCCTACTTTGCCTTCTTATAAAAATATTGGACACCTGTGCTAGCTGTAGATTACAGCAAACCTGTAAAATCATAGCACTGCCAAAATTAATTTGATGAATACATGTGAATAATAAGTACATTTTTGTCATAGGTTCATAATGATTTCATACCCTACAAATGAGGAACAAATTAGAGTTGAGCGGACACCTGGATATTCGGGTTCGAGAAGTTTGGCCGAACTCACCGAAAATGTTCGGGTTCGGGATCCGAACCCGATCCGAACTTCGTCCCGAACCCGAACCCAATTGAAGTCAATGGGGACCCGAACTTTTCGGCACTAAAAAGGCTGTACAACAGCCCAGGAAAGGGCTAGAGGGCTGCAAAAGGCAGCAACATGTAGGTAAATCCCCTACAAACAAATGTGGATATGGAAATGAATAAAAATAAAAATTAAATAAATAAAAATTAACCAAAATCAATTGGAGAGAGTTCCCATAGCAGAGAATCTGGCTTCACGTCACCCATCACTGGAACAGTCCATTCTCAGATATTTAGGCCCCGGCACCCAAGCAGAGGAGAGAGGTCCCGTAACAGAGAATCTGTCTTCATATCAGCAGAGAATCAGTCTGCATGTCATAGCAGAGAATCAGGCTTCATATCATAGCAAAGAATCAGGCTTCACGTCAGCCACCAATGCAACAGTCCATTGTAAGATATTTAGGCCCAGCACCCAGGCAGAGGAGGGAGGTCCCATAACAGACAATCTGGCTTCATGTCAGCAGAGAATCAGTCTTCATATCATAGCAGAGAATCAGGCTTCACGTCACCCACCACTGCAACAGTCCATTGTCAGATATTTAGGCCCAGCACCCAGGCAGAGGAGAGAGGTCCCGTAACAGACAATCTGGCTTCATGTCAGCAGAGAATCAGTCTTCATATCATAGCAGAGAATCAGGCTTCACGTCAGCCACCAATGCAACAGTCCATTGTCAGATATTTAGGCCCAGCACCCAGGCAGAGGAGAGAGGTCCCGTAACAGACAATCTGGCTTCATGTCAGCAGAGAATCAGTCTTCATATCATAGCAGAGAATCAGGCTTCACGTCACCCACCACTGCAACAGTCCATTTTCATAAATTTAGGCCCAGCACCCAGGCAGAGGAGAGAGGTCCCGTAACAGACAATCTGGCTTCATGTCAGCAGAGAATCAGTCTGCATGTCATAGCAGAGAATCAGGCTTCACGTCAGCCACCACTGCAACAGTCCATTGTCAGATATTTAGGCCCAGCACCCAGGCAGAGGAGAGAGGTCCCATAACAGAGGATCTGGCTTCATGTCAGCAGAGAATTAGTCTGCATGTCATAGCAGAGAATCAGGCTTCACGTCACCCAACATTGGAACAGTCCATTGGCATATATTTAGGCCCCGGCACCCAGGCAGAGGAGAGGTTCATTCAAATTTGGGTAGCCTCGCAATATAATGGTAAAATGAAAATAAAAATAGGATTGAATGAGGAAGTGCCCTGGAGTACAATAATATATGGTTAAGGGGAGGTAGTTAATGTCTAATCTGCACAAGGGATGGACAGGTCCTGTGGGATCCATGCCTGGTTCATTTTTATGAACGTCAGCTTGTCCACATTGGCTGTAGACAGGCGGCTGCGTTTGTCTGTAATGACGCCCCCTGCCGTGCTGAATACACGTTTAGACAAAACGCTGGCCGCCGGGCAGGCCAGCACCTCCAAGGCATAAAAGGCTAGCTCTGGCCACGTGGACAATTTAGAGACCCAGAAGTTGAATGGGGCCGAACCATCAGTCAGTACGTGGAGGGGTGTGCACACGTACTGTTCCACCATGTTAGTGAAATGTTGCCTCCTGCTAACACGTTGCGTATCAGGTGGTGGTGCAGTTAGCTGTGGCGTGTTGACAAAACTTTTCCACATCTCTGCCATGCTAACCCTGCCCTCAGAGGAGCTGGCCGTGACACAGCTGCCTTGGCGACCTCTTGCTCCTCCTCTGCCTTGGCCTTGGGCTTCCACTTGTTCCCCTGTGACATTTGGGAATGCTCTCAGTAGCGCATCTACCAACGTGCGCTTGTACTCGCGCATCTTCCTATCACGCTCCAGTGCAGGAAGTAAGGTGGGCACATTGTCTTTGTACCGTGGATCCAGCAGGGTGGCAACCCAGTAGTCCGCACACGTTAAAATGTGGGCAACTCTGCTGTCGTTGCGCAGGCACTGCAGCATGTAGTCGCTCATGTGTGCCAGGCTGCCCAGGGGTAAGGACAAGCTGTCCTCTGTGGGAGGCGTATCGTCATCGTCCTGTCTTTCCCCCCAGCCACGCATCAGTGATGGGCCCGAGCTGCGTTGGGTGCCACCCCGCTGTGACCATGCTTCATCCTTATCCTCTTCCACCTCCTCCTCATCCTCGTCCTCCTCGTCCTCCAGTAGTGGGCCCTGGCTGGCCACATTTGTACCTGGCCTCTGCTGTTGCAAAAAACCTCCCTCTGAGTCACTTCGAAGAGACTGGCCTGAAAGTGCTAAAAATGACCCCTCTTCCTCCTCCTCCTTCTCCTGGGCCACCTCCTCTTGCATCATCGCCCTAAGTGTTTTCTCAAGGAGACATAGAAGTGGTATTGTAACGCTGATAACGGCGTCATCGCCACTGGCCATGTTGGTGGAGTACTCGAAACAGCGCAACAGGGCACACAGGTCTCGCATGGAGGCCCAGTCATTGGTGGTGAAGTGGTGCTGTTCCGTAGTGCGACTGACCCGTGCGTGCTGCAGCTGAAACTCCACTATGGCCTGCTGCTGCTCGCACAGTCTGTCCAGCATGTGCAAGGTGGAGTTCCACCTGGTGGGCACGTCGCATATGAGGCGGTGAGCGGGAAGGCCGAAGTTACGCTGTAGCGCAGACAGGCGAGCAGCGGCAGGATGTGAACGCCGGAAGCGCGAACAGACGGCCCGCACTTTATGCAGCAGCTCTGACATATCGGGGTAGTTGTGAATGAACTTCTGCACCACCAAATTCAGCACATGCGCCAAGCAAGGGATGTGCGTCAAACCGGCTAGTCCCAGAGCTGCAACGAGATTTCGCCCATTATCGCACACCAAAAGGCCGGGCTTGAGGCTGTGACAGACTGATGGGGTTGGTTTTCAGGCGCCATCTGTGCGCTTTCTGCAGAAGACTGGGTGGGAGATAATGTGAACGTGCTGGATCCACTGTCGGCCACCCAATTGACTAATGCCTGTACCTGCTCAGGCCTTACCATCCTTAGAACGGCATTGGGCCCCACCAAATATCGCTGTAAATTCTGGCGGCTACTGGGACCTGAGGTAGTTGGTACACTAGGACGTGTGGATGTGGCAGAACGGCCACGTCCTCTCCCAGCACCAGAGGGTCTACTAACACCACCACGACCATGTCCACGTCCGCGTCCCTTACTAGATGTTTTCCTCATTGTTATCGTTCACCACAACAACAAAAATATTATTTGGCCCAATGTATTGTATTCAAATTCAGCTGAATATAAATTTGAGGCCTAGTATTTAGGCGCTGGGTGACAGGTATAGGTTTACTGACAGAATTAGACTTGGAAATGCACAGTAGCGTGTGTGTGAAGTTATTCTGAATGACCCTATGTGCACCTTGAATATTATATACCCTTTTAGGGATAGATTTCAAATAGCTCTGATACAGCAGAAACCACTAAATTAGGAAATTGCTAAATTGGGAATTGGATTTCAACCCAGAACAAAAAATGTGCTTTGACGGACACTAAATAACTTGCCCAGCCACAACAGTACAGCAGTAACGACAGATTTAGCTGGATATAAACTTGAGGCCTAGTATTTAGGCGCTGGGTGACAGGTATAGATTTACTGACAGAATTAGACTGGGATATGGCCAAAAAATAACCACACTATTGCTGGTTAAATGCACTTGGTGTGACAGCTTGACCAACCACACTACTGAGGGTTAAATGCACTTGGTGACAGGCGCAGCTTGCCCCTGATGTAGCATATGGCCAAAAAATGAACAGACTATTGCTGGTTAAATGCACTTGGTGTGACAGCTTCACCCTGATGTAGGCTTTAGCCAAAAAACAACCACACCATTGAGGGTTAAATGCACTTGGTGACAGGCGCAGCTTGCCCCTGATGTAGTATATGGCCAAAAAATAAACAGACTATTGCTGGTTAAATGCACTTGGTGTGACAGCTTCACCCTGATGTAGGCTTTAGCCAAAAAACAACCACACCATTGAGGGTTAAATGCACTTGGTCGCAGCTTGTGCTGGCGCACCACAAGACACAAAATGGCCGCCGATCACCCCAGAAAAAAGTGACTGACAAACGGTCTGGGCAGCCTAAAAACAGTGAGCAATTGAGTATCAGCAGCTCAATCATCCACAGCTGCAGATCGATCACTGGATGGAGTCTTTTGGAGGAGTTAATCAGCCTAATCTCGCCCTACTGTCGCAGCCGCAACCTCTCCCTACGCTAATCAGAGCAGAGTGACGGGCGGCGCTATGTGACTCCAGCTTAAATAGAGGCTGGGTCACATGGTGCTCTGGCCAATCACAGCCATGCCAATAGTAGGCATGGCTGTGACGGCCTCTTGGGGCAAGTAGTATGACGCTTGTTGATTGGCTGCTTTGCAGCCTTTCAAAAAGCGCCAAGAAAGCGACGAACACCGAACCCGAACCCGGACTTTTACGAAAATGTCCGGGTTCGGGTCCGTGTCACGGACACCCCAAAATTCGGTACGAACCCGAACTATACAGTTTGGGTTCGCTCATCCCTAGAACAAATATAGGTGGATTTTGTCTAATAGTGACATCAATGCAGGGTAAAACTTTGTGGTGCCTTATAAGTTACAAAAGGATTCAGTGCCTGGTAGAAAAAGAATTGACCTGGATATATATAAAATCATGGATATATATATATATATATATAAATAACAAAAAAGAAACCTGCTGACAAGGGGGGTGCGGTTGTTGTTATGGACACCCCTAAGTATATACAGGAGATTAGGAGACAATTGAATGATGGTAATGTGTACAGGGTCTTGACGGGTGATCCGAGATTTGATATTGCCCGTTGTATCAAGGGGGTCCTTGATACAGCATTGTGTCAGGGCATCATTGACAATGAGCTTCATTCTTTTTTGATCATACCGCAGCCACGGACACCCGTCATATATGTGTTACCGAAGATACACAAATCTATGATAGACCCACCTGGCCGGCCCATTGTTGCTGGAACCGGATCCATTTTTTCTAACATCTCTATTTTTTTAGATCGTTTGCTTCGCCACTTTGCAGTCGGTGCCAGATCCTACATCAGGGACACTGGGGATTTTCTTGACAAGATCTCCGATATCAAACTACCTGATGGATGTCTGGTGGCGTCCTTTGACGTCACCAGTTTATATACCTCCATCGACCATGCAAGAGGTTTATCTGCTGTCCAGAGACAATTATCTGGAGGTAACTACTCTTGTGATTGTCAGGTCTTCATTGTCCAGTTGTTGGATCTGGTCCTTAAGAACAATTATTTTTTGTTCCTGGATAGTTTCTATCTGCAATTGAGAGGGACCGCTATGGGGTCTAATGTGGCGCCCACCTACGCCAATGTCTTCATGGCGGCCCTTGAGGAAGACCTTGTCTATGTGTCCCACCACTTCAGTAAGGTACTGGGGTGGTGGCGATACATAGACGATGTCTTCCTCATTTGGCATGGTGACCCAGTTTCACTGGAGTCATTTCATAATTTCTTGAATGCATTGGATCCTGACATTCAATTTACCCTGGTCTATTCTGAGACCCAAGTACAATTTCTCGACACTACTGTTACGGTAGTTGGAGATAAACTATTGACCGATATCTATACTAAGCCTACAGATTGCAATACATTATTGCACTATAGCAGTTGTCATCCCAGGTCGACTATCAACTCATTGCCGTACAGTCAACTTCTTAGGGTTAAGAGGGTGGTACAGGATGTTGATAAATTGCCTGTACGATATGCACAAATGGCACAGAAGTTCAGGGCACGAGGCTATCCCTCCCAGGTCATTGATAAACATCTCAATAAGATTAAAAGTATACATCAATCACCAGTGGTGAAACTAAGTAAGGTGGAGAGAATTCCATTTATATCCACTTATTCTGAGCAGAGTGGATGCATTGCTAAAATTGTCCGCAAACATTGGCCCATCCTCAAGAGCAATCTCCCTAATATCACTGCGTTTACTGTACCCCCACTTTTTTCATATAAACGCCCCACCAGTTTTCGTGATAAACTGGTCAGGGCTGATATTCCAAGTAAAGTGTTGACACAAACATACATCGGATCACGCAAAAAAGGTAGTTATCCTTGCCTTGGTTGTGTAAATTGTTCTTACATGACCAAGGGTGACAGGTTTACCCATCCTCAGACAGGTGTCCCCTATACTATTGGTCATTATCTGACATGTGACAGTTCGTTTGTCGTGTATGTGCTCTCCTGTCCATGTGGTCTCCTATATGTTGGGGAGACCACATGTGACATGAAGACACGTCTCAACAATCATCGTTTCTCCATTAGACGTAAGAGAAAAGATCTGCCAGTCCCCAAACATTTTGTTGAAGCTAATCATAAAGAGAAGGACCTTAAATTTATGATTCTGGATCAGATCACTCAGTCCAGGAGGGGTGGTGATAGGATTAGGGCCCTCAAACAGAGGGAGCTTAGATGGATCCATCGCCTCAACACTCTTAGACCCACTGGTCTTAACGTTGATTTTAAGTGGAGTGTGATATAATGTGTTGCTCGCCTATGGACTCTGTTTCTTTCTCTTTTTTATTGTGTCTGTGTATGTGTGAGATGTATAAGTGTCATCTATCTCACTATTTGCTATGATTTTTGGTTTTACAGTTGTTTAAACCGCTCTTTGTTTTCTCTTTTAGATTACTTCTATCAATGCTTTGGCAGCGGTTTTGATGTACTGCGGTCCTGGAATCCTGCGGTTCTCCGTTTATGTCATCTTATGATTGGGAGGATCCATGGGGCACAATAACTGGATATTACACAACTGAGATATATATGAAAATAAATATCTATGATTACTATAATGGTTGTCTGTTGATGGCTCTATACATGTAGTGGTGGTCTTTCTCTTGTTTATCCCTTTGAGATTATGGGGTGTAATTGGGTGTTGGGGTACGGGGCACTGATATGTCCTTGACCTCTTACCCTGAATGAGCTTCTGGTTATTATCATGGAAATGAGTTAACCGTTGGCTCCTCCCTCCTTTTTCTCTTTTCCTCTAGTATATTGAGTTGTATGGCACCGATCTTAAATTGATCTTATATGGTGCTGATATACACTGAACCACGTCCACTCTATTTTTGATTAGCCATCACAGCAATCTAGTATATATAGTCGACACAGCTCTGATGTGGACAGTTGTATATGGATATATCTCTGTTTTGCTGATTACTTAATCGGAATATTTAATTGGATTGTGCCCTTTGTTTTCTCCTACTCTCTGTGTTTTCCATTGGCGCATTTCCTTCCCTAGCTTTGACGCGTCTTCTGGGCGGGCTTGTGCGGATGGTCACCGTGGCAACGACGCCAGTTAGCTGACGTCGTTTTCACCTTGACTTTCGGTGCTCCCCCTCCTCAGTGACGTGGTCTGACGCCGCCCTCTGACGTGTCATCCGTGTGTTGCGATAGTCATGTGGTTGAGCATGTGATCTGTCCCGTGACTTGCGTGACGCCGTTTGACTTGTTCTGTTTGGGGGTCGTTGCTAGGTGATTGGACATGCGCTGTTGGTTAATGAGGACGCGGATTTTGGCGCCGGTGGTCATCTACCGTTGTGTGAGTTTGCTTAATGTTTTTAACCATGATTATTATCGACACGATTACACATGTGGTGTACCACTTAGATAATGAGTTCTATTTAGAGTACTTATGCTATGGCACCAATAGGATCTTGTATACTAATATTTTTCACTATATGTACAAATTGTATGGTATTACTGGGATGCTGGCTTTATTCCGGTGATAATTTTTTGTTTTATTGAGCTGTTTTTCTATGTTTATATTCATATAATTGAATAATTTCCACTTATATTACCACAATGCATTTTGGGTATATACAGACGTGGACAAAATTGTTGGTACCCTTTGGTCAATGAAAGAAAAAGTCACAATGGTCACAGAAATAACTTTAATCTGACAAAAGTAATAATAAATTAAAATTCTATAAATGTTAACCAATGAAAGTCAGACATTGTTTTTCAACCATGCTTCAACAGAATTATGTAAAAAAATAAACTCATGAAACAGGCATGGACAAAAATGATGGTACCCCTAGAAAACACAGAACATAATGTGACCAAAGGGACATGTTAATTCAAGGTGTGTCCACTAATTAGCATCACAGGTGTCTACAACCTTGTAATCAGCCATTGGGCCTATATATATGGCTCCAGGTAATCACTGTGTTGTTTGGTGATATGGTGTGTACCACACTCGACATGGACCAGAGGAAGCAAAGGAAAGAGCTGTCTCAAGAGATCAGAAAGAAAATTATAGACAAGCATGTTAAAGGTAAAGGCTATAAGACCATCTCCAAGCAACTAGATGTTCCTGTGAGTACAGTTGCACATATTATTCATAAGTTTAAGATCCATGGGACTGTAGCCAACCTCCCTGGACGTGGCCGCAGGAGGAAAATTGATGACAAATCTAAGAGACGGATAATCCGAATGGTAACAAAAGAGCCTAGAAAGACTTCTAAAGAGATTCAAGGTGAACTTCATGCTCAAGGAACATCAGTGTCAGATCGCACCATCCGTCGTTGTTTGAGCCAAAGTGGACTACATGGGAGACGACCAAGGAGGACACCATTGTTGAAAACGAATCATAAAAAAGCAAGACTGGAATATGCCAAACTACATGTTGACAAGCCACAAAGCTTCTGGGAGAATGTCCTGTGGACAGATGAGACAAAAATCGAAGTTTTTGCCAAGGCACATCAGCTGTATGTTCACAGACGAAAAAATGAAGCATATCAAGAAAAGAACACTGTCCCTACTGTGAAACATGGAGGAGGCTCTGTTATGTTCTGGGGCTGCTTTGCTGCGTCTGGCACAGGGTGTCTTGAATCTGTGCAGGGTACAATGAAATCTCAAGACTATCAAGGAATTCTAGAGAGAAATGTACTAGCCAGTGTCAGAAAGCTTGGTCTCAGTCGCAGGTCATGGGTCTTGCAACAGGACAATGACCCAAAACACACCGCTAAAAACACCCAAGAATGGCTAAGAGGAAAAAATTGGACTATTCTAAAGTGGCCTTCTATGAGCCCTGACCTCAATCCTATTGAGCATCTTTGGAAGGAGCTGAAACATGCAGTCTGGAAAAGGCACCCTTCAAACCGGACACAACTGGAGCAGTTTGCTCATGAGGAGTGGGCCAAAATACCTGCTGAGAGGTGCAGATGTCTCATTGACAGTTACAGGAAGCGTTTGATTGCAGTGATTGCCTCAAAAGGTTGCGCAACAAAATATTAAGTTAGGGGTACCATCATTTTTGTCCATGCCTGTTTCATGAGTTTATTTTTTTACATAATTCTGTTGAAGCATGGTTGAAAAACAATGTCTGACTTTCATTGGTTAACATTTATAGAATTTTAATTTATTATTACTTTTGTCAGATTAAAGTTATTTCTGTGACCATTGTGACTTTTTCTTTCATTGACCAAAGGGTACCAACAATTTTGTCCACGTCTGTATACCCCTGTATGACACTTGTAAACCATGCTTGATAAAGACCGCAATGAGCGGTTGAAACGTTGCAGAGGGGAATAAAGGATCCACGTTTGCTTTCACCTTATGTCGGAGTGCTGCCTCATTTTTTTGCTACCTATATATATACAGTCATGTGAAAAAATTAGGACACCCTTTGAAAGCATGTGGTTTTTTGTAACATTTTTAATAAAAGGTTATTTCATCTCCGTTTCAACAATACAGAGAGATTAAAGTAATCCGACTAAACAAAGAAAACTGAAGAAAAGTCTTTTCAAGATCTTCTGTAAATGTCATTCTACAAAAATGCCTATTCTAACTGAGGAAAAAGATAGGACACCCTTGCCCCTAATAGCGAGTGTTACCTCCTTTGGCTGAAATAACTGCAGTGAGACGGTTCTTGTAGCCATCTACCAGTCTTCGACATCGGTCTGAGGAAATTTTACCCCACTCCTCAATGCAGAACTTTTTCAGCTGTGAGATGTTTGAGGGGTTTCTTGCACGTACAGCCCTTTTCAAGTCACCCCACAGCATCTCAATGGGATTCAAATCTGGACTTTGACTTGGCCATTCCAGGACTCTCCATTTCTTCTTTTTCAGCCAATCTTTGGTTGATTTACTAGTATGTTTTGGGTCATTGTCATGTTGCATGGTCCAGTTCCGCTTCAGCTTTAATTTTCTAACTGATGGTCTCACATGTTCTTCAAGCACCTTCTGATACACAGTAGAATTCATCGTGGATTCTATGATGGTGAGCTGACCAGGTCCTGCTGCAGCAAAGCAGCCCCAAACCATGACACTTCCACCTCCATGCTTCACAGTTGGTATGAGGTTCTTTTCTTGGAATGCTGTGTTTGGTTTACGCCAAACATGTCCTCTGCTGTTGTGTCCAAATAATTCAATTTTGGACTCATCTGTCCAAAGAACATTATTCCAGAAGTCCTGGTCTTTGTCAACTTTATCTCTGGCAAATGTCAGTCTGGCCTCGATGTTTCTCTTGGAAAGCAAAGGTTTCCTCCTTGCACACCTCCCATGCAAGTTAAACTTGTACAGTCTCTTTCTGATTGTAGAGGCATGTACTTCTACATCAACAGTAGCCAGAGCCTGCTGTAGTTCTCGAGATGACACTTTAGGGTTTTTGGAGACCTCTTTTAGCATCTTGCGGTCTGCTCTTGGGGTGAACTTGCTGGGGCGACCAGTCCTGGGCATGTTGGCAGTTGTTTTGAAAGCCCTCCACTTGTAGACTATCTTCCGGACAGTGGAATGGCTGATTTCAAAATCTTTTGAGATCTTTTTAAATCCCTTCCCAGACTCATAGGCTGCTACAATCTTTTTTCTGAAGTCCTCTGACAGCTCTTTTGCTCTCACCATGGTGCTCACTCTCACTTCAACAGTCAGGAGCACACCAAACTAAATGTCTGAGGTTTAAATAGGGCAAGCCTCATTCAACATGCAGAGTAACGATCTACTAATTATGTGCACCTGGTGTGATATACCTGTGTGAGATCTGAGCCAATTTAAGAGGGAATACATGTGAGGGTGTCCTATCTTTTTCCTCAGTTAGAATAGGCATTTTTGTAGAATGACATTTACAGAAGATCTTGAAAAGACTTTTCTTCAGTTTTCTTTGTTTAGTTGGATTACTTTAATCTCTCTGTATTGTTGAAACGGAGATGAAATAACCTTTTATTAAAAATGTTACAAAAAACCACATGCTTTCAAAGGGTGTCCTAATTTTTTCACATGACTGTATATATATATAAATAAACTTGACTTAACAACTAGTAGGAATATAATCTAGTTCTCCTCCGTTTGTCTCCCTTCATTCATGCCTAAAAGATATCACTTGCTTTCTATTTTGTTTACTTGCTGACGTGAGCCCTGCGAGGCCCTTCCTACGTTTATGTTATATAGGAGGCGGGCTCATGACTCACGCTGTTACGCAATTAGAAGGCGCTTGGAAGAGGAGACGGCGGGGGATGCACAGCTATGATGACATCACTAGGCGCCCATGTACTCTCCACCGGTGTCACGCCCCCCCTCTGTAGCCGCGGCCAATGCGAATGTTGACCGCGGACAAACAGGGGTTGTGACTTAGCTAATAAAGTCAGTGTTTCATCAGCGCGCCGAAGCTAGTACCGGGAACCCCTGACAAAGCCGCATCACGGCGAAACATGTCGGGTGGGGACTAGTGTTAGGCGCATTCTATTTTTGGAAGGTGTTTAGTGCTCTAATAGGTGCATGGATAAATGTATATGGAGGTATAAACATGAGTAAACACTCTTGGATGTGTGTGAATGCCGTAGTATAGTGGCAGTGAAAAGTGATACACAGGAGTTTTGTGAATTGGAGATAGGAATATACAGTTTATGACCTGGGCCCAGGTCAAACTGTTCCCAAAATAGGGATACATCTCCGCTTTGTGAATTGAAACTGCACACGTAGAGCTACAACCGCTCACCCTCCTCCACCATTTTCTTCCTTTTCCCCTCCTTGTTACATTGTTGAGGGGCAAAGTATCAAATAGCAACCTAGTATATTCAGCACTATCACTTGATAGTTTTAAAGTGTGTGGGGATATGGTTTATTTGTAACCATGTTTTAAATAATTTAATAAAGTTATACCTTTTAAATTTCAAAAAAAGTAGTACCCCTACAGGGATTTTCGGTCCTGCGACCGGTTGTTTGTTTGTAATCCTCCTCCTACCACGACTACGGTGGCAAGGATAGGACGCTTTACAGATGTGTTGAGATGTGGCTGCTCATTGGGCGGCTGAACCATGTGATGTGGACGCCATGAGGGGAGGGAGGTGGGGTTGAGAGTTCCCTGGATGACGGGACCAATTGTGGGCGGTGAAGTAAGTAGGTGACTGCATCATGTATGGTATAGGAAAAGTGAGAAGTTTATGATTCGAGAGGTTGCCTGAGAAATCTGGGATAAAGGCTGTATGAATATAAAGGGAACTGAAAAGAACGGAGGATATGACATGATCTAGATAAAAGAGTTCAATAGAAAGGACCAAGGAGGTTTATTTATATCATGAAGCTGCGGTAACCCGAGAGGGGGAATATAGGAAAAAAGGTGTTTTTGATTAGGAGAGGATTTTTTTATTAATATATGTGAATATTATTGTTTGGAATGAAGTATTTTACTATATGGATTGAAAACCATGTGGAAATTATTATTTGTACTGAAGTATCTGATCGAGTGGTGGCTCCCGTAACTTGGGAAGCTGGGCTATTTAAAGGGCCCCACTGCGGACATGCGCAGTTGTCGCCCCTGAGGAAGCCAGAGAGCGAAACCCGGGTCGGGCAGGAACATTACAGATTTTATTTTCGTGATATGCCTATTGTCTACCAACGTTTGTAAGTAGAATAAAACCTTTTATACCAACTACTAAGAGGGTACTATACTATTTTCCGATTGTCTAACCCTACAGAGGAGGCGGTCTGAGGAGGATCGAAGCCTTTGAGAGGAGGATAGAGGCTAATACCGTATACACACACTTGATGTTTTAAACCACGTTGTTCAATATATTTTAGGATTGTTAGTTCATTTATGCCCTTTATGGATTAAAATCCAACTCTGCGTCAACTATGTAATTTTCCATGGGAGTTTTGCCATGGATCCCCCTCCGGCATGCCACAGTCCAGGTGTTAGTCCCCTTGAAACAACTTTTCCATCACTACTGTGGCTAGAAAGAGTCCCTGTGGGTTTTAAAATTCGCCTGCCTATTTAAGTCAATGGTGGTTCACCCGGTTCCCCCGTTCGCGAACATTCTACTGGTCACAGGTTCGAATCCCAACACCTAGAGTGTCAGCTAAAGACTTACAAAAGTCTCTGGCATATGCAACATCCCTGTTAGCGAATCTACGATATGTAAAACACTAAACAAGAATGGATTTCATGGGAGGATACCACAGAGGAAACTGCTGCTGTCCCAAAAAAACATTGCTGCACATTTACAGTTTGCACAAGAGCACCTGGATGTTCCACAGAAGTACTGGCAAAATATTCTGTGGACAGATGAAACCAAAGTTGAGTTGTTTGGAAGAAACACACAACACTATGTGTGGTGAAAAAGAGGCACAGCACACCAACATCAGCACCTCATCCCAACTCTGAAGTATGGTGGTGGGGGCATCATGGTTTGGAGTTGCTTTACTGTGTCAGGGCCTGGACGGATTGTTACGGATGGAGTAGAGTTAACACTCCTGTTTTCTGAGTTATGTTATCTAATCTAAGCTAACACCTTCAATTGCTTTTTAATGACTTTTGTCTCAAGATAACGCAATGATTTAAGAAATTTGAGTTAAGAGCTGGAGCGCTAACCCTGCTACATTTGTATCATCAAAGGAAAAATGAATTCCCAAGTTTATCAAGACATTTTGCAGGAGAACTTAAGGCCATCTGTCCACCAGCTGAAGCATAGAAGTAAATCAACAACAGAATGGCTAAAACAGAAGAAAATACGCCTTCTGGAGTGGCTCAGTCAGAGTCCTGACCTCAGCCTGATTGAGATGCTGTGGCATGACCTCAAGAAAGCGATTCACACCAGACATCCCAAGAATATTGCTGAACTGAAACAGTTCTGTAAAGAGGAATGATCAAGAATTACTCTTGACTGTTGTGCATGTCTGATCTGCAACTACTGGAAATGTTTGGTTGAAGTTATTGTTGCCAAAGGAGGTTCAACCAGTTATTAAATCCAAGGGTTCACATACTTTTTCCACCTGCACGTTGAATGTTTACATGGTGTGTTCAATAAAAACAGGATAACATTAAAATCTTGTGTGTTATTAGTTTAAGCAGACTGTGATTGTCTATTGTTGTGACTTACATGAAGATCTGATCACATTTATGACAAATTTGTGCAGAAATCCATATCATTCCAAAAGGGTTCACATACTTTTTCTTGCAACTGTATACTATCCCGGTGGAGATCCCAAGTAAGAGTACCAGCTCCAAGGTGAACTCTACACTAAGATATTTGTATCAATGATACAATACACACAATTGACACAACACACATGCATTTATTTTTTTCACTATAAAAAATGTTAATGCTCCCTATCCCTATCCAACACTACCTATTCAATATGGGAATCCGGCCGACCTTTTTTAGCCAACCCCAATCAACATGGCCACACCCCCAGGGTGGATATAAAAAGACACACATATCCATATCAGGGATAATGCTAAGCCACTGAGGAAGAAGCAGCCAGCTTCGAAACGCGTCTGGCCTACAGCATTATCCCTACGAGAAACCGCATCATACCACATTAACTAGAGGAGAAGCGGTATCCACCAACAGCGCGCTTAGAAGTTCGGCCACACTCCGGTCAGGTGGGACGCCGGAAGAAAGCCACAATACTCACATCAGGCTGGGACAAACAACGCCACCACAGCACACTAACCCACAGGGGGAGAAAGAGAAGCAGAGAATACGGTAAATCGTCTGTTACTACGAGATAAGGTGAAAAACTTCCTTTATATACTTAAAGGGAACCTGTCATGTGGATATTTGATTATAATCTAACAAAATTTATACAATCATTAACTACTAAAAAGTGCCTTAGATGTATTAACTTACTGGTGTGACAGATGGTTACCTCATAATATACACACAAAGATGCCGCATGCCATAGAAACATAGAAACATAGAATGTGTCGGCAGATAAGAACCATTTGGAAGGCTATTCCATGCATCCACTACTCTCTCAGTAAAGTAATACTTCCTTATATCACTTTTAAACCTTTGCCCCTCTAATTTAAAACTGTGTCCTCTTGTGGTAGTTTTTCTTCTTTTAAATATGCTCTCCTCCTTTACCGAGTTGATTCCCTTTATGTATTTAAAAGTTTCTATCATATTCCCTCGGTCTCTTCTTTCTTCCAAGCTATACATATTAAGGTCTTTTAACCTTTCCTGGTAAGTTTTATCCTGCAATCCATGTACTAGTTTAGTAGCTCTTCTCTGAACTCTCTCTAGAATATCTATATCCTTCTGGAGATATGGCCTCCAGTACTGCGCACAATACTCCAGATGAGGTCTCACTAGTGTTCTGTACAGCGGCATAAGCACTTCACTCTTTCTACTGCTTATACCTCTCCCTATACATCCAAGCATTCTGCTGGCATTTCGTGCTGCTCTATTACATTGTCTTCCCACCTTTAAGTCTTCTGAAATAATTACTCCTAAATCCCTTTCCTCAGATACTGAGGTCAGGACTGTGTCAAATATTCTATATTCTGCCCTTGGGTTTTTACGCCCCAGGTGCATTATCTTGCACTTATCCACATTAAATTTCAGTTGCCAGAGTTCTGACCATTCTTCTAGTTTTCCTAAATCCTTTTCCATTTGGCGTTTCCCTCCAGGAACATCAACCCTGTTACATATCTTTGTGTCATCAGCAAAAAGACAAACCTTACCATCGAGGCCTTTTGCAATATCACTTATGAAGATATTAAACAAAATTGGTCCCAGTACAGATCCCTGTGGAATCCCACTGGTAACATGACCTTGTTTTGAATGTTCTCCATTGACTACAACCCTCTGTTGTCTGTCACTCAGCCACTGCCTAATCCACTCAACAATATGGGAGTCCATGCTCAATGACTGCAGTTTATTGATAAGTCTTCTATGTGGGACAGTGTCAAAAGCCTTACTAAAATCTAGATATGCGATGTCTACTGCACCTCCACCGTCTATTATTTTAGTCACCCAGTAAAAAAAATCTATAAGATTTGTTTGACATGATCTCCCTGAAGTAAACCCATGCTGTTTTTCATCTTGAAATCCATGGGATTTTAGATGTTCCACAATCCTATCCTTTAATAGGGTTTCCATTAATTTGCCTCCTATTGATGTCAGACTCACTGGTCTATAGTTGCTCGATTCCTCCCTACTACCTTTCTTGTGAATGGGCACGACATTTGCCAATTTCCAATCTTCCGGGACGACTCCTGTTACTAATGATTGGTTAAATAAATCTGTTAACGGTTTTGCCAGCTCACCACTAAGCTCTTTTAATAATTTTGGGTGTATCTCATCAGGCCCCTGTGACTTATTTGTCTTCACTTTAGACAGCAAACTTAGAACATCTTCCTCTGTAAAGACACATGCATCAAACGATTTAATAGTCATCCTTTCTAGTGGAGGTCCTTCTCCTTCTTTTTCTTTTGTAAAAACTGAACAGAAGTATTCATTAAGGCAGTCGGCTAGCCCTTTATTCTCTTCTACATACCTTCCGTCCTTTGTTTTTAATTTAGTTATTCCTTGTTTTAATTTCCTTTTTTCATTTATATATCTGAAGAATGTCTTATCCCCTTTTTTCATAGACTGAGCTAGTTTTTCTTCTGCCTGAGCTTTAGAAGTTCTTATAACTTGCTTGGCCTCTTTCTGCCTAATCTTGTAGATTTCCTTATCTTCATTGCTCTGGGTTTTTTTATAATTACAAAATGCTAGCTTTTTATTTTTAATGATTTGGGCCACTTCTGCTGAGTACCACAGTGGTCTCTTCCTTTTTTTGCTTTTACTGACAAGTCTAATGCAATTTTCTGTTGCCTTCAATAATGCACCTTTTAAGTAGTCCCCTTTCTCCTGGACTCCATGTAATCCGTTCCAGTCTGATAAGGACTCATTTATGACTAATTTCATTTTTGAAAAGTCTGTTTTTCTAAAATCTAAAACTTTTGTTTTTGTGTGGTGGGACTCTTTCACAGTTCTTATATTAAACCACACTGACTGGTGATCACTAGATCCCAAGGTTTCGCCTGCAATGACATCATATACCGAATCCCCATTTGTGAATATCAAATCCAAAATGGCCTCCCTCCGGGTTGGCTCCTCAACCATTTGTTGTAGGGATAACCCCAGTAGGGAATTTAGAATATCTGTACTCCTGGTAGAACTTGCTATTTTGGTTTTCCAGTTTATATCTGGAAGATTGAAATCTCCCATAATGATAACTTCTTCTTTCATTGTCATTTTAGCTATTTCTTCAACTAGTAGATCATCTAGTTCTTGAACTTGATCAGGTGGTCTATATATCACACCTACACGAGTTACTGCATGATTAGCAAACTGCAACGTAACCCAAACTGACTCTATGTTGGCCTCACCAACTTGCATTAGGTTAGATTTAATGCTATCTTTCACATACAGGGCCACTCCTCCTCCTTTCTTGCCTTCTCTGTCTCTTCTGTATAAAGAGTACCCTGGTATGGTTATGTCCCAGTCATTTCTTTCATTAAACCATGTCTCCGTAACAGCCACTAAATCTACATTCTCAGATGCCATTATTGACCCAAGTTCATTGATTTTTTTACCTAAACTGCGAGCATTTGTAGAGAGGACTCGGAGCTTATCATTTCTTACCCTCTGTGCTTCTGACCTGTTCTGGCATTGTTTCGGGGGGCAATTGGACTCTTTTATTTTCACTCTTTTGCCCCCCCCCCTTCCTAGTTTAAATACTCTTTCGCAAATTCTTGGAGTTGTTCACTAAGTACATTTGTTCCTTTGAGAAAGATGCAAACCATCTTTTTTGTACAGTTCCTTTCTATTCCAAGTAGAGCTATTATGAGAAACAAAGCCAAATCCTTGCTCTTGACACCATTTACCAAGCCATATGTTGAACTCCTTTATGCCCCTCTGCCTATCATTCTGAACATTATGCACAGGCAGAACTTCAGAAAATGAAATGGTGGATGCAAAATCCTGTACGTCATTACCAAGTGTGATAAAAGATTTTTTCACCTCTGACACTTCATTGCAAGCCAGGTCATTTGTCCCTAGATGGACAAGAACATCCACGTCCCCTTTCTGCTTTGCTTGCTTAACAATATTAATAATACGTCTTCTATCTCTTCTAGCAGTAGCCCCAGGGAGACATCTCACAAAACCATTTTCTTTAAGCTCCACACTTCTTATGATTGAATCACCCAGCAACAGCTGCTTCCTTTGAGACTTCACTTTATCTTTTTTGTCCTTGGCTGCAGTCTTGCATACATTAGGCATAGGAGTCGATGGTTTCTCACCCTCTGTGCTTGAGTCCATATCCATGTTGTCCTTACATTCTGAGAGTGCTGAAAATGAATTATGGAGAATCACCGACTGTGGGACATGTCTTCTATCCACCACTCTAAGTCTTCCAGAACCTACAGTAACCCATCTGCCATTTCTGGGGGTCCTCTGTGGCAGTGGCATTGCAGCAGTCCTAGCTGGAGTTTGTTTAACAGATAATTTAAATATCTCAGATTTCAAAAATGCATATTTCCTGCTGCAGTAAGGAGAACTGTCTACAGATCAGACAGCATCCGAATCTCCAAAGAGTGGAACATGAAATAAATGCACAACAATTCCTGCACTGAACCAAGTCTGCCATTTTAAAGAGGAGAAAGAAAAAAAAAAGAATAAAAATTTGTCAATTTAAATCAAACAAATCTTACATTTTTTTTGTATTGTTTCCACCTTCCAGCCTACCTCCTGACTATCTCCTGCAATATCTCTTCACTGTACTTAATGTAGTACTTGAAGGTAGAACTTGCAGCTAATGAATTAGGCCAGCTAATGAGTCTGTCTCTATATATACACACACTCCTTCACAAGCTCCTCCCCCAGCAACAAATGTAACACCTCAATGAGCTAGGGTCATTAGCAAACGCACAATAGCAAACACCTGACCAAATTCCTTACCTCTTCTCAAGCAATGGTTAGCAAAAGAACACACAGATGAGCCAGTTGCAAACTCCAAGCCAATCTCTTGCCGCATGCTGATGAGCTATAGCCACTCCCCTGCCCACCTGCTGCTGATTCCTATGGATACAAACTGTCACTCAGCAGCAGGTGGGCGGGGAGAGTCAGGAGCTCATGAATATTCATGACTCATCATTATCAGCTGGAGCTTTTCAATACAAGATGTTGGCAGATTGACTGGGTCAATTATAGAAAGTGACCCAGCATTTTGCTAAGCGAATCAGTCACTAATTTATGTTGCCTTTAGTTAGGACACCATAAAACTGGTGACAGGTTCCCTTTAAAGGCTCCCCGCAAACCACAAAAAGATCCAGAGAAATACAGTGAATCACAGGGGACATACCTAGGTTAAACACCCAGAGAACGGCACCCACCCAACTTCTCAAAGCTGGTACTCTTACTTGGGATCTCCACCGGGATAGTATATATGAATGAACTATACCCACAAGACTATATTTAATCAGACCTTTTACCATTTTTGGACCACTCTTCATTTTTACTTTTTCATTTTTATCTATTTTTTTATTTTTTAAACAAATCTTTTAATCATATTCTTTTTCTTTAACTTTTTAACCTATTTTCAGAAATCATGTGAATTGGATGTCCTAATAACTACAAACCGGATTCCCAAAAAGTTGGGACACCTTACAAATCGTGAATAAAAACTGAATGCAATGATGTGGAGATGGCAAATGTCAATATCTTATTTGTAATAGAACGTAGATGACAGATCGAACGTTTAATCCGAGTAAATGTATCATTTTAAAGGAAAAATACGTTGATTCAAAATTTTACGGTGTCAACAAATCCCCAAAAAGTTGGGACAAGTAGCAATAAGAGCACTAATTAGGTCAATTGGCAACATGATTGGGTATAAAAAGAGCTTCTCAGAGTGGCAGTGTCTCTCAGAAGCCAAGATGGGTAGAGGATCACCAATTCCCACAATGTTGCGCATAAAGATAGTGGAGCAATATCAGAAAGGTGTTACCCAGCGAAAAATTGCAAAGACTTTGCATCTATCATCATCAACTGTGCATAACATCATCCGAAGATTCTGAGAATCTGGAACAATCTCTGTGTGTAAGGGTCAAGGCGGTAAAACCATACTGGATGCCCATGATCTCCGGGCCGTTAAACGACACTGCACCACAAACAGGAATGCTACTGTAAAGGAAATCACAGAATGGGCTCAGGAATACTTCCAGAAACCATTGTCAGTGAACACAATCCACCGTGTCATCCGCCGTTGCCAGCTGAAACTCTACAGTGCAAAGAAGAAGCCATTTCCAAGCAAGATCCACAAGCTCAGGTGTTTTCACTGGGCCAGGGATCATTTAAAATGGAGTGTGACAAAATGAAAGACTGTTCTGTGGTCAGACGAGTCACGATTCGAAGTTCTTTTTGGAAATCTGGGACGCCATGTCATCCGGACCAAAGAGGACAAGGACAACCCAAGTTGTTATCAACGCTCAGTTCAGAAGCCTGCATCTCTGATGGTATGGGGTTGCATGAGTGCGTGTGGCATGGGCAGCTTGCATGTCTGGAAAGGCACCATCAATGCACAAAAATATATTCAGGTTCTAGAACAACATATGCTTCCATCCAGACGTCATTTCTTTCAGGGAAGACCCTGCATTTTTCAACAAGATAATGCCAGACCACATTCTGCATCAATCACAACATCATGGCTGCGTAGGAGAAGGATCCGGGTACTGAAATGGCCAGTCTGCAGTCCAGATCTTTCACCTATAGAGAACATTTGGCGCATCATAAAGAGGAAGGTGAAACAAAGAAGGCCCAAGATGATTAAACAGTTAGAAGCCTGTATTAGACAAGAATGGGAGAGCATTCCTATTTCTAAACTTGAGAAACTGGTCTCCTCGGTCCCCAGATGTCTGTTGAGTGTTGTAAGAAGAAGGGGAGATGCCACACAGTGGTGAAAATGGCCTTGTCCCAACTTTTTGGGGATTTGTTGACACCATGAAATTCTGATTCAACATATTTTTCCCTTAAAATTGTACATTTTCTCAGTTTAAACTTTTGTTCCGTGATTTATGTTCTATTCTGAATAAAATATTAGAAGTTGGCACCTCCACATCATTGTATTCAGTTTTTATTCACGATTTGTATAGTGTCCCAACTCTTTTGGAATCCGGTTTGTAAATCAATATATATTTTTATATGATATATTGTCTCAGTGCACACTGTATTCAAACACCACATTGACCTATAGAAACACCTCTCTGCAGCTTCAGGTGATAGAGTGCCTGTACCACTCCATATACAGTAGTGAGTTCTAGTCTACCCCTCAAGGGGAAAGGTTGTGTTTCTAGCTTGCCCCCTGCTGGGGAAGAAAGCAGGCCTCGTCCTGTTTGGACAGGCCCTGCCTGTAAGTTTCTACATAGATGCATGTCCCCTCCTGGGGTTGCATTGCCTAAAAGCCAAGCTAAGGAAGCTTGAAGCCAGGAATAAGTTTTCCTAGGATTACTGTGAGAGTCAGACTGCAGAAAGCTAAGTTGCAGCGTACAACAGAAAGCTAAAGGAAAAGTTCCTATTTAGGCCAGCCAACATAGCAGAGCTGAAAGAGTTCAAATATAGCAGTGCTAAGAGTGTTTGCCTGCCAGAACTTTATGCCAAAGCTTGCTGGAAACCAAGACCAAGTCTGTATATTGTTTGGATTACCGTTTACCTAGGTAAAGCTGTATTGGAACTATATACAAAGTCTGGACTCAATAATTTCTTCATCATCCAAGTAAACTACCCCTTTTGCACTGCAATGGATGACCACGTCTGGGATTAAAGAGTATCCAGGTAGAAGCACCCTGACACATGCTTAAAACATCTACAGAGACATTACAGGCCCACTTACACCACTGTGGCATTCCAACCCTGGGTATCAACACTATCATACATAAAGGGGACTCCATGCCCTTGTTGCTTTAATGCAACTGGCATCACGACTACTTTCTCTAAAAGAGGGACATACAGTACAGACCAATAACAGTAGTAAGTTTGGACACACCTTCTCATTCAAAGAGTTTTCTTTATTTTCATGACTATGAAAATTGTAGATTCACACTGAAGGCATCTAAACTATGAATTAACACATGTGGAATTATATACTTATCAAAGAAGTATGAAACAACTGAAAATATGTCATATTCTAGGTTCTTCAAAGTAGCCACTTTTTGCTTTGATTACTGCTTTGCACACTCTTGGCATTCTCTTGATGAGCTTCAAGAGGTAGTCACCTGAAATGGTCTTCCAACAGTCTTGAAGGAGTTCCCAGAGATGCTTCGCATTTGTTGGCCCTTTTGCCTTCACTCTGCGGTCCAGCTCACTCCAAACCATCTCGATTGGGTTTAGGTCCGGTGACTGTGGAGGCCCGGTCATCTGGCGCAGCACCCCATCACTCTCCTTCATAGTCAAATAGCCCTTACACAGCCTGGAGGTGTGTTTGGGGTCATTGTCCTGTTGAAAAATAAATGATGGTCCAACTAAACGCAAACCGGATGGAATAGCATGCCGCTGCAAGATGCTGTGGTAGCCTTGCTGGTTCAGTATGCCTTCAATTTTGAATAAATCCCCAACAGTGTCACCTGCAAAGCACCCCCACACCATCACACCTCCTCCTCCATGCTTCACGGTGGGAACCAGGCATGTAGAGTCCATCCGTTCACCTTTTCTGCATCACACAAAGACACAGTGGTTGGAACCAAAGATCTCAAATTTGGACTCATCAGACCAAAGCACAGATTTCCACTGGTCTAATGTCCATTCCTTGTGTTCTTTAGCCCAAACAAGTCTCTTCTGCTTGTTGCCTGTCCTTAGCAGTGGTTTCCTAGCAGATATTCTACCATGAAGGCCTGATTCACACAGTCTCCTCTTAACAGTTGTTCTAGAGATGTGTCTGCTGCTAGAACTCTGTGTGGCATTGACCTGGTCTCTAATCTGAGCTGCTTTTAACCTGCGATTTCTGAGGCTGGCGACTCAGATGAACTTATCCTCCGCAGCAGAGGTGACTCTTGGTCTTCTTTTCCTGGGGCGGTCCGTATGTGAGCCAGTTTCTTTGTAGCGCTTGATGGTTTTTGTGACTGCACTTGGGGACACTTTCAAAGTTTTCCCAATTTTTCGGACTGACTGACCTTGGTTTCTTAAAGTAATGATGGCCACTCGTTTTTCTTTACTTAGCTGCTTTTTTCTTGCCATAATACAAATTCTAACAGTCTATTCAGTAGGACTATCAGCTGTGTATCCACCTGACTTCTCCACAACGCAACTGATGGTCCCAACCCCATTTATAAGGCAAGAAATCCAACTTATTAAACCTGACAGGTAGAGATGTCCCGAACTATTCGCCGGCGAATAGTTCCCGGTGAACATAGCTTGTTCGCGTTCGCCGCGGCGGGCGAACATATGCGATGTTCGGTCCGCCCCCTATACATCATCATTGAGAAAACTTTGACCCTGTACCTCACAATCAGCAGACACATTCCAGCCAATCAGCATACCCTCCCTCCCAGACCCTCCCACCTCCTATCAAATAGCAAGGACAGCATCCATCTTAGGGACAGCATCCATCTTAGATTCATTCTGAAGCTGCAGTGTCACAAATTTGACTAAGTTGTAATCGCAATGCAATTAATACAGGTTATATTAATCGCATTGCGAATTCAACTTAGAGCTGCTGGGTTACTAATGGTTACAGTGGCGTTGCTATGGCTAGTGTCTCCCGGTGCGGTAGAAAATGGTGTCACCCCTGCCCCCCCCCGAAGCCATAATAAAGAGAAAAAAAAAGAAGTCACTAAGTCAGCTCCAATCAGATATCTGCATAGACCCAGAGTCTTGGTCTACGTGCAGATATCTGATTGGAGCTGACTTCTTATTTTCTCTTTTGCACATAAACGTTTAAACTATATTCCTTAGTAAAAATGACCAGTCCACACCATGTGGGTCTATATTTATGAGGCCCCCCCTGAGCAAAGATTAGTAAATGTGGCCGGGTGGCCCCAGCCCACAGTTCAACCCAACCCCTTATGTCTCCTGGCCTGGGTCCGTCTCTTTAATAATCCACAGTAATTTATGAATGGGGTTAGGTTATTAACTTATTATTATTGGGGTATTTTTAAAATAATTTGGTCTATAAAGTCAGAGCCGCTCTACCTACCTCCTCCTCCCGGCACCAGAGACTCCTGCAGGGCAGCTGCTGCGGCGCCCCACCGCTCACCAGGCTGCAGTGAGTCACACCCCCGCCCCCCTTTACCACGTGACAGTGCGACCAATACAACTATTCCCTTACGTCCTACCAGCAGCACAGATGGGGTTAACTGCCCCCCGTGGACTGGTAGGACCGGCGGAATTTTTAATGAGCCCAAAGACCTAAACCAATAAAAGAACTCCAGCTCCCTTAAAGGGAGGGGTTCATCCCCCAGCCCACCGTGTTTTTTTCTGTCCTTTGGACAGGTGGACTGGCGAGTCTTCTCCCTGGTTTATTTATTTTAGACAGGGTGTTTTGGGACGTTAGTGTGACCTGAGAAGGTCTCCTTTGTCCCCTATGGGGGATGCGCTTATTTTTTTGCGCCCCATTGCAGTGTGGTTTCACCTGCTCACAGCTCGTCCCTCCGTCTTCTCCCCTGCGATAGCCGGCAGCGCTCCGAAGCTTGCCTGGGCGCCGCCATAACCGGAAGTGACGCGGACCTAGCCGCGACGTCACTTCCGGTTTCCCCGGCGTCTGCCGAACGGGGTTCGGCTGTTGTTTTTCTTATGCGCAGGGGGGAATAGGTGATGGGGGGACACTCTCACTTAGGCTTAGGCCTTCTTTTCCCCTTTTTAACAAGGGAAGGCTGTTTTGTATAGCTGTTTCAGGGGGAGGTTTTAAAGCCCTGAGCTTCACCACTCCCCTGGGCGGAGCTATCCTATTTAAGCTCCTTGATTCCCTCAGTCGGTCTCTGGCTGCGCTGCTTTAACAAGCTAGCTCCAGAGTCTCCTGTCATTTGTGAGACATTGCCTTCAGACCGGTCTTTTTTGCTTTAACAGCTATCTTTGCTCTCTCCTCTGGTTCGTGCTAATCTGGAGGTTTTTTTTCTTTATTTCCATTTTTTTATGATGTTAAAATTTCTCTCCTTTTGTTTCCTTGTAGCTATGGCCTCTCCTGCAGAGCCCGATCAGCCACGGAAATTAGCCGCCAAGAGGAGACACCTGGCTTGCTATGATTGCAATACGCCTCTTGAGGACAGCTGCCCATTTTCCAGATGTAACAGCTGTCGTTCCGCCACTGCTACTGAGCCTTCAATGCAGGATATGTACCAGTGGGCTAAGACTTATGTCGACGACTCCATCAAGGGGGTCGTAAGTCTCCTTAACGAGAGACTACCCGTTCCCTCCCATATACCTATGGAGGTGCCCGCCCCCACCGATAGGCCTATGCCCCTTTCTGTGGGGTCATCTTCCTCGGATGAGGAAGAAGCGACTTCTGGCTTCTTTCCGCCGGAAAAGACCCAGAAGCTTCTAAGGTCCATCAGGTCGGGGGACCATGATGTTGACGTAGGGGAGTCTTCCGATCCCGCCTGCCGGACCCAGCGGGTCTTTAGGGCAGATGAGACCCTTCTCTCTGTGATGCGCACGGAGTGGAAAAAGCCAGAAAAAGGCCCAGTCCTTACCAGGAAGTTCAAACAAATGTTTCCTATGGCTATACCCTTAGTGGAATCATGGGGTTCCATTCCTAAGGTGGACATGGCGATTGCCAAGTTGTCCAGGCGCACTCTGGTCCCTGCAGATGATGGGTCTAGCCTGCAGGACCCCCTAGATAGGAGGGCAGAGTGCACCCTCAGAAGAGGTTACTCGGCGGCCGCAGCCTCGGCCTCGACTTCTATTGCTGCCACAGAGGTCTCCTCCTTCCTCAGAACCAAGCTGAACCAGATCCAGACGGATGTTGACCAGAGTGTCTCTCGGGATGATATCCTCGCTGCCTTTAAGTCCGTCAACCTGGCCATGGATTTTCTCTGTGACACAGCTCAACTCCAATTAAAATTGGCGGCCAAGACTATGGCTTTAGTGTCTGCCGCCAGGAGACCTCTGTGGCTCAAACCGTGGAACGCGGATAACGCGTCCAAATACAACCTCTGTGGGCTCCCCTTTGAACCGAATCGTCTATTCGGATCTGAGCTAGACACCATTATGGAGGGTCTATCAGACAAAAAGGGGAAGAGCCTTTCCCAACAGCCCTTTCGAGGCAGGGGAAGACAAGCCCGCGGAGGCCGACCAGGACAGCAGGGACGTAAGGATTGGGGGGGACCGCCTAGAAAGTTTTCTAGGCGTTCCCGCAAACCCACCAGGGAGGCAAAGCCCTCCTGACTATGGGCCTCTCAGAGGCTCTTGGATAAACCCTGCTATCCCTGCCGTTACGCCTCTGGATTTTCCCGTACCCCTCCCCCACCTTTCTGTGGGGGGGGCGTCTTCTCCACTTCAGCCACGTATGGGCCCAGGAAATCCGGGACCCCTGGGTCCAAAATATAGTAGCCGTCGGCTATCTAATAGACCTTATTTCTTCCCCCCCAGGAAGATTCATTGCCACACGCAGTTTTTTGCCAACCAGGCAAAGGGTCTTGGAAGCCTATATCCAAGACTACCTTTCCAAGGGAGCCCTGGAGGAGGTACCGGCAGGGGAGAAGGGTCTAGGGATTTATTCTCCAGTTTTCCTGGTACCCAAAAAGACAGGAGATCTTCGGATGATTATAGATTTGAGATTTCTCAATCGTTTCATAAGGAGGACCAGGTTCCGTATGGAAACCATAAGGTCAGTCAGCCACCTCCTCAATCCTGGGGATGTGATGGCTACTCTGGACCTCAAAGATGCTTACCTCCACATCCCGATCCATCCTTCCTCCCGGAAGTTTCTCAGGATCGCGGTCCAGATATCAGGAGTGTGCAAACATTTCCAGTTTGCCGCCCTTCCTTTCGGAATCTCGTCTGCCCCCCTGATCTTCACCAAGGTGGTAGTATCGGTTGTGGCAGCATTGAGACTCCAAGGTCTGACCATTGTCCCTTACCTGGACGACTGGCTTCTTTTAGCCCCTTCAGTCCCGCTACTTTCCCACCATCTTCATGTCGCAATTTCTTTTCTGCTCCGCCTAGGCTGGATAGTCAACTGGTCGAAGTCGAACGTGAGCCCTTCGACTTCTATCCATTATCTGGGATTCATAATCGACTCTCTGCAGATGTCCCTCCAGTTGACACCGGAAAGAAGAATGCGGATTCAGGACCTGGCAAGGTTCCTTTATGTACCACGACGAGTCTCCATACGGACCCTCATGAAGATGGTGGGGCTCATGTCAGCGGCTGCGGATGCAGTCCCTTGGGCTTTATGGCACCTCCGACCTCTTCAATCGGAGGTCTTAAGCAAATGGAACGGCAGCCCCAAGGGGCTAGATTCCCTGTGCTCCCTATCCAACCAAACCCGGAATTCCCTCAGATGGTGGTTCCATCTACCAGAAGGGAAGTCTATGACCCAACCAGCTTGGCTCATATTGACCACGGACGCGTCCCTTGTAGGCTGGGGCGCTCATCTAGACGGGTCCCCAGTTCGGGGATCCTGGTCTCCTCAGGAGCGGCATCTTTCTTCAAACCTCCGCGAGATGCGTGCTATCCGGCTAGCCCTCCTTCACTTCGCCCCTTGGATCCGGGGCAAAGCAGTGAAAGTCCAGTCAGACAATATGACTGCCGTGCTTTATATAAACAAGCAGGGAGGCACAAGATCCATACCCCTTCTTTTAGAGATTGGGGTAATTCTTCGGTGGGCAGAGCTGAACCTATCCCATCTATCCGCCACTCACATCAGAGGCTCCCTCAATGTCATCGCGGACCGCCTAAGTCGCGGCCTACCGACCATGGAATGGTCATTACATCCGGAGATCTTCAAACAATTAGTCCTCAGGTGGGGGATGCCAGAGGTGGATCTCATGGCAACCAAGTTCAACGCCAAGGTACAGAGGTTCTGTTCCCTTTACAGGGAGGACAACCCCCTGGCGATAGATGCTCTGACAATACCGTGGAGGTTCAGGCTGGCGTACATCTTCCCTCCCTTTTCCATGATTCCGAGGGTATTGATGAAAATCCGTCAGGATCAGGCCTCGGTAATAGCCATCATACCGTTTTGGCCCAGGAGATCCTGGTTTACCCAGCTCATTCAGATGAGTCGGGGACAATATTGGAGACTCCCCCCGGAGCAGACCCTGGTGTCGTGGGACACTCATCTCTGCCCAGATCTGCACAGATTCAACCTGACAGCCTGGAGGTTGACCAGTCCTTTCCCAGAGTAGAAGGGCTCTCTGAGTCGGTCCTGAGAACATTATCGCATTCCAGAGCAGAGTCTACCAGAAAGGCCTACTCCCGGATTATGAGGATCTTCACCTCTTGGTGTAGCTCCAATCAGGTGGCGTTTGCAGATCCGCCCCTCGCAGCGATCCTACAGTTCCTTCAGGATGGGATAGACAGAGGTCTCTCCCCTTCTACCCTGAAGGTCCAAGTATTTGCCATCTCGGCCTGTCTTAACAGACCATATTCTCGGGACCCGCTCATCAAGCGCTTCCTTAAAGGAGCGGAAAGATTGAAGCCTACAATACTGAGACCCGTTCCTCAATGGGATTTGTCAGTTGTTCTTAGGGGGCTAGCATCTCCCCCCTTTGAACCCTTGGAGGAGGCAAGTTTTAAATTCTTAACACTTAAGATGGTTTTTCTTCTGGCCATAACTTCGGCCAAAAGAGTTTCGGAGCTTCAAGCTTTCTCCGCGTTATACCCTTATACCATGTTTTTACAAGATAGGGTCCTTTTGAAATTTCTACCTTACTTTAGACCTAAGGTTTCTACCTTTCAAAATATTAATCAGGTAGTCTCTCTTCCTGTATTACTCTCTGCCTCCTCCCCAGATGCTCCTGTCCGACATCCACTGGACATAGCTAGATGCCTTCAGATCTATGTGGATAGATCCAAAGAGTTCAGGATGGATGAAAATCTCTTTATCCTGTTTGCCGGTAAGTCAAAAGGCCGTAAAGCGTCTAAGACGACCATTAGTCGCTGGGTTAAGGAAGCCATTAGGGAAGCCTTCATTTCCCAAGCCTTAGATCCTCCGGAGTTTGTGAGGACCCATTCTACAAGGGCCGTAGCTACCTCTGTGACGGAAAGAAATCTTTTCCCCCTAGAGTTGATCTGCAAGGCAGCTTCCTGGAGCTCGGAGTCTACCTTCATCTCCCATTATAGGATCGATGCTAGGATATCTGAGTTCTCGGCCTTTGGGCAGACAGTCCTTACTTCTGCCGAGCATGAGGACCCTCCCTAGGGGATTCTTCTTGCTATCTCCCCATCTGTGCTGCTGGTAGGACGTAAGGGAATCGTTAATTTCTAACGATAATTTGTTTTCCCTTAGTCCTAACAGCAGCACACAAATTTCCCGACCTAAAGTACTTTTTTTCTTGTGACATACACGGTGGGCTGGGGGATGAACCCCTCCCTTTAAGGGAGCTGGAGTTCTTTTATTGGTTTAGGTCTTTGGGCTCATTAAAAATTCCGCCGGTCCTACCAGTCCACGGGGGGGCAGTTAACCCCATCTGTGCTGCTGTTAGGACTAAGGGAAAACAAATTATCGTTAGAAATTAACGATTATGAACTCAGACCTAAGTTGTAATCGCAATGCGAATTCAACTTAGAGCTGGGTTCCTAATGGTTGTATTGCTAGAATATAACGAAGATTGAGAATATAGTGCTATATCCGTTATATTCGTCAATTCTAGCAATACAACCATTAGGAACTCAGATCTAAGTTGTAATCACAATGCGATTAGTGTTAAGCAAAATACTAGTATTTTGCTGTATTTGTGAGAGGAGAGGCTGATTACATGGCTACTTACTTGCACCTGTGAGGCCAGGCTGGTTGGGTACTAGGCTATTTATAGGCTCCTGTAGGCCTAGGCTGACGACGGTTCAGCTGATTTCACTACCTGTAAGTCAGCTCTAGGATACAGCAGCATGGTGTGGAGGCTCCTTACGGCTGGGCGCTGGTATTCACGGTAGGATCGGAGTGGTTTGCACGGGACCAACGCTGCGGTCCGCGACATGTAGCGCTCTGAGATGTAGCAGAGTCGGGCGCTAAACGGTTGAATGAGGGTTGTTAGTTGGTTCAAGTCATGCACGCTGTGTTTTTATATCAATGGTAAGAGGAAAAAAATAAAATAAAAAATAAATGCTGTGGTATTGCACTTGATGGCATGGTGCCTACAGGGTGGCATGCGATGCGCAGTACTCTGGTTCAAAGCAGAGTGGGGTGCTAACGGTCTAGTGAATGCCCGGCTGTCTAGGGGCTCGTTGGGGGTCATTGCATATAGTTGTTGGCCTAGCAGGCGCCTGGTGTAGGTATGGTCGCAGGTTTCCTCTATTAGAAAAAAATAAATAAAAAATGTGTGTTTTTAACATGTGGGGGCACATCCGTAGCCGACGCCAAACATTCAAGGAGTTGGGGCATGTATACCAGGGGTCTCTATGTGGGGATCCATGCAGATCAATCGAGGCGCCCGCATTTGAGTTCTGATGCTCCTGTAGGTAAGAGTGGTTTATCTATAAACTGTATGTTATGGGCACGCATGTATCAGCGGTTCTGGGCTGGGGTATAGGTTCATTATATGTTGCCTTATTGTCGTTGCTCCAAGGTTCATGTTCATACACGTTTGTGTTTTTTGGGTGGTGCTGTGGTGACCATCCCTGAGATAAAAAAAAAACCTGCAGCATTATGTGGGGGCGTTACCTTCAAAGCTATGTCCATGTGTCTGCATTTACAATTTATACTCTGTTCACCACTAGAGCTGCGTTCATGTGTTGCTGTTGCATCACATTGATACCCTGTCATTTCAGATTGCATTCACAGCTGCGTTATACCGGGCTCTTCATGCTCACAGCTGGGCCCATACCATGTTTTAGGCACTACTCACATCCAAAGCTGCGTTCACCCACCTGTTCATACATCACTTCGGCTTCCACTTAAGGCCGCATTTTCCTTTTCATTGCTACATCATGGTTACTCAGTATTTTCTCTGGGGCAGTCAGTGCACCGCTCTGATACCGTTCTCCTAATGAACATAGCTGCTTTCCTTCAGGTTTACGTTTCTTCCCTCGCTGGCACCTGGCCCCGCCATTAGGGTCTCTCGCGCCTGGCAGTTAATAAGTCCTGTCACGACTACAGGCGATTACGAAATCCTGTCACGACTACAGGTTAATAAGTCCTGTCACGACTACAGGCGATTACGTCCCGATCCATTATCAGAGTTAAGCGGCATATGCCATCCTCTAAGTTTTTGGGTCCTTTATTAATAATAAGAAATAATTTAAGCAGTGGCCGGGGGGATAAGTATAGGTGTAGTATTTGCTACCAGCAATAGTTGGTGTCCGAGCAGAGCCCTTAGCGAATGGTTGGACTTCATTAAGTCTTCCATCACATTCACCATTGTTATTTCAGTCGGCAGCTCCCGGGTTCAGACCTTCTTGTAATATGTTCATATGTTCGTCAACATAGGGGTAAATCGTTTCTGACTACCGACCGCTCTTTCAAAACATCAATTTTAGCTACCTCCAAAAACAACGATAGAAGTCGCTGATATGTACGGTACATTCCGCATCTTCATCGGGTAGAGTTTTCGGCGTTCAAAGCGGGTATCGTAATGGTATGTATATATTTACTCTAAATAAGGTCTATGCTTTTTGGCCCCTTTAGGCTCCCCTACAGCAGCAGTTACGGCACAATTCTACTGCTTGTTGAAGTTAGGGTTAGATAGGTTAGGGACACCTTTCTGATAGCCGATCCGAACACAAGTGTTAAGCAAAATACTAGTATTTTGCTGTATTTGTGAGAGGAGAGGCTGATTACATGGCTACTTACTTGCACCTGTGAGGCCAGGCTGGTTGGGTACTAGGCTATTTATAGGCTCCTGTAGGCCTAGGCTGACGACGGTTCAGCTGATTTCACCCACCCACCCACGCCATCTTACAGTCACTTCATATAGGGGTGGCCCCCTTTAGGCTGCCCTACAGCAGCAGTTACGGCACAATTCTACTGCTTGTTGAAGTTAGGGTTAGATAGGTTAGGGACACCTTTCTGATAGCCGATCCGAACACAAATGCAGGTTATATTAATCGCTTTGCAAATTCAACTAACCACACTCTGCGTCAACTATGTAATTTTCCATGGGAGTTTTGCCATGGATCCCCCTCCGGCATGCCACAGTCCAGGTGTTAGTCCCCTTAAAACAACTTTTCCATCACTATTGTGGCCAGAAAGAGTCCCTGTGGGTTTTAAAATTCGCCTGCCTATTGAAGTCTATGGCGGTTCGCCCGTTCGCGAACATCTGTGGAAATTTGCGTGAAAAACACACCAAAACTGAGAGTACACTAAATGCAATCGCAGACAAAACTGCGCTTTTGTTAAAAGCCAAAGTTTTTTTTTTTCCTGAACAGATCCAGACACAATCTATATAATTCTTGTGAAAGAAGCCATAGTGTTATATTGCATGACACGCACACATGAAAAATGAACAGAAACAACAATCATACAAATGTTAGGTTCAGATTCAGAATAATTTAAAGATATTGTCTAAGATCATAACAAACTGTGGGCAAAGGCAGGTAATGGTATAAAATAGCAAAGAAAGAACCACAATGACAGTTGTGACCACTGTGGCCAATCACTGGCCTCGGCATTACCACTTCCTGCCTTTGCCCTAATGTGGTATCATCTCAGAAATCTCCATTTGTAAGGCCTCTTTCACACTTGCGTTGTCCGGATCCGGCGTGTACTCCACTTGCCGGAATTACACGCCGGATCCGGAAAAACGCAAGTGTACTGAAAGCATTTGAAGACGGATCCGTCTTCAAAATGCGTTCAGTGTTACTATGGCACCCAGGACGCTATTAAAGTCCTGGTTGCCATAGTAGTAGTGGGGAGCGGGGGAGCAGTATACTTACCATCCGTGCGGCTCCCGGGGCGCTCCAGAGTGACGTCAGAGCGCCCCATGCGCATGGATGACGTGCCATGCGATCACGTCATCCATGCGAGTGGGGCGCCCTGACGTCACTCTGGAGCGCCCCGGGAGCCGCACGGACGGTAAGTATGCTGCTCCCCGCTACACTTTACCATGGCTGCCAGGACTTTAGCGTCCCGGCAGCCATGGTAACCATTGAGAAAAAGCTAAACGTCGGATCCGGCAATGCGCCGAAACAACGTTTAGCTTAAGGCCGGATCCGGATCAATGCCTTTCAATGGGCATTAATTCCGGATCCGGCCTTGCTGCAAGTCTTCAGGATTTTTGGCCGGAGCAAAAAGCGCAGCATGCTGCGGTGTTTTCTCCGGCCAAAAAACGTTCCGTTCCGGAACTGAAGACATCCTGATGCATCCTGAAAAGATTTCACTCCATTCAGAATGCATTAGGATAAAACTGATCAGGATTCTTCCGGCATAGAGCCCCGACGACGGAACTCTATGCCGGAAGAAAAGAACGCAAGTGTGAAAGAGCCCTAAGGCTGAGAGATTTAGGCTACCATATTCCATATCTAGTGGATGTCATAGTCTTATGTCTAATAATCTGGTCTTAAATTTTTTAAAAAAAATCCCAGCCTGGATTAATGTTATTAGATGTTTCCTTTAATTTCTTATTCTACTTGCAGACAAATCTGACTGTGGTCACAGAGTTTCTCCTCTTAGGATTTCAAGGCAGCCAACTTTTGAGAAATCTTTTATTTCTTCTGTTCCTTGTTGTTTTTGTTGCCACAATATGTGAGAACCTCCTGATCATCATCCTGGTGTCCACCACCAAGAAGCTCCACACCCCAATGTACTTCTTCATCTCACAACTGTCCATCAGTGACATCTTATTATCCACAAATATTGTCCCCAACCTGCTGTACATCCTACTGAATAATGGAGGAACCGTCAGTTTTATTGGTTGTATGACTCAGTTTTATTTTTTTGATTGCACTGAAGTATTAGAGTGTTTTCTTTTCGCTGTGATGTCTTATGACAGATATGTGGCCATCTGTAATCCCCTCCGTTACACCTCCATCATGACAAATAGATTTTCTGTTGCAGCAATCATTATTAGTTGGTTGATGGGTAATGGTATTTCATTCATTGCTACCATAACATCATCAAAACTAAACTTTTGTGGGTCAAATATCATCGACCATATATTCTGTGACCTTGTCCCCTTACTAGACCTGTCCTGTTCTGACACCTTCTCTGTTCACTTGGAGATTTTTGTTTTAGGAGCTCCAACTGTAATGGTTCCAACCTCAATCATTGTAGTGTCTTATATTTACATTGTTATATCAGTCTTAAGGATCCCATCCAGTACTGGTAGACAGAAAGCCTTCTCCACCTGTAGCTCCCACCTCATTGTGGTCTCCATTTTTTACGGGACTATATTAAGTGTTTACGTATTCCCTAAGAGAGAACAAACTTGGGTCACTAGTAAGATCCTCTCTCTGCTGTATACTGTATTTACTCCATTTATTAACCCCATTATATACAGTCTGAGGAATAAAGACATTAAGAAAGCCGCACAGCAAACATTACATAAACTCATATCCCGTAATAAACATTAATACACATTTAGAGACAAGCAAATCACTAAAAATTTTAATTGTTTAACCAATTTGATTTGAGTGCAAATTGACTCTACCCAAATCAAAAGTGCTCTGACTGGCCTGAAAATTTTACACTAGTGTTGAATGAGCATGCTCGGCACATGGCGGTACTCGTCTGAGTACTGCATGTGCTCGAGCTCCATGCTCGAGTCTCCTCCCCGCAGGTGTCTTGGCTGCTATACAACCAATAAACGTGCAGGTAAGTAATGCCATCAATTTAATGCCGTAGCCTTGTTGGTTACTGGCATTACGTTGATTGGCTGGCCGAAACACATGATCGGGTGCTAAATAGGCGTGTTTTAGGCTCATTATTAGTCAGTGAGAATTTTGGGGTGTCCGTGACACGGACCCGAACCCAAACATTTTCGTAAAAGTTTGGGTTCGGTGTTCGTCGCTTTCTTGGCGCTTTTTGAAAGGCTGCAAAGCAGCCAATCAACAAGCGTCATACTACTTGCCCCAAGAGGCCATCACAGCCATGCCTACTATTGGCATGGCTGTGATTGGCCAGAGCACCATGTGACCCAGCCTCTATTTAAGCTGGAGTCACATAGCGCCGCACGTCAATCTGCTCTGATCAGTGTAGGGAGAGGTTGCAGCTGCGACGTTAGGGCGAGATTAGGCAGTGATTAACTCCTCCCAAAGACTTCATTCAGAGATCGATCTGCAGCTGTGGATGATTGAACTGCTGCTATTGAATTGCTCACTGTTTTTAGGCTGCCCAGAGCGTTTATGTCACTTTTTTCTGGGGTGATCGGCAGCCATTTTGTGTCTTGTGGTGCACCAGCACAAGCTGCCACAAAGTCAATTTAACCATCAATAGTGTGGTTATTTTTTTGCTATATCCTACATCAGGGGCTTGGCTGTGCTTGCTATTTTATTGAGGGGTGAAATACAATTGCCAAAATAGCAGTACCCTAAATCTGGTGTTTCAGCTGTGGCTAGCCAATTGTAATACTGTCTGCTGTCTGGCAAAGGATATATTTTTGTTCTGGGTTGAAATACAATTCCCAACTTAGCAATTCCCTAAATTAGTGGTTTCTGCTGTATCAGGTCTACTTTAAATCTATCCATAAAAGGGTATATTAGATTGAAGGTGCGGATAGGGTCATTCTCAATAACTTCACACACACGCTTCCGTGCATTTCCAAGTCGAATTCTGTCCGTAAACCTATACCTGTCACCCAGCGCCTAAATACTAGGCCTACAATTTATATTCAGCTAAATCTGTCGTTACTGCTGTGCCTGTATTAGTGTAATACGGTATCTAAATAGATAGCCAGATAGTGTTAGGTGTCTGTAAAAAAAAGGCCTGAATTTGAATTCAATACATTGGGCCAAATATTTTTTTTCTTATTGTGGTGAACAGTAACAATGAGGAAAACATCTAGTAAGGGACGCGGACGCGGACATGGTCGTGGTGGTGTTAGTGGACCCTCTGGTGCTGGGAGAGGACGTGGCCGTTCTGCCACAGCCACACGTCCTAGTGAACCAATTACCTCAGGTCCCAGTAGCCGCCAGAATTTACTGCGATATTTGGTGGGGCCCAATGCCGTTCTAAGGATGGTAAGGCCTGAGCAGGTACAGGCATTAGTCAATTGGGTGGCCGACAGTGGATCCAGCACGTTCACATTATCTCCCACCCAGTCTTCTGCAGAAAGCGCACAGATGGCGCCTGAAAACCAAGCCCATCAGTCTGTCACATCACCCCCATGCATACCAGGGAAACTGTCTGAGCCTCAAGTTATGCAGCAGTCTCTTTCCCAAGGGCATCCACCTAGCCCTTCCCCAGCGGTGGAAGACATAGAATGCACTGACGCACAACCACTTATGTTTCCTGATGATGAGGACATGGGAATACCACCTCAGCACGTCTCTGATAATGACGAAACACAGATGCTGTCACGGCCACGGTTATGGCCGTGACTCCTTGGGAGCCGCATACAGTTGCCCGCGGTTTGGGTTGTTTCAACCGCAGCTTGAGGCATGATGTTGTTTGCCTCAAGTGCGGTTGCCGCGGACAACAGGTATGTGTGCGATTCCCTTGGAGTTTGTGTGCGTGTATGTATGCCCTGTTGTTTGTCTGTGTGCACTCTGTGTATTGTGTGGTGTGCACTGACACCTTTCCTGCACTGTGGGTGCCCATGGAAACGTTTGGTGATACATGTGGTGGCAGTGTCCCGGCCTTTGGGCTGACTCCAAGGACACGGTTGCCACCCATGTCGTTGCCAGCGGCAACAGCCACAGTGTGTTCTAGTGAGTTGGACACTTTCCCTTTAGGCCCCATGCACACTGCCGTGTTTCACAGCCGTGTGCGGGCCGTGGAACCGCGGCCTGGATCCCTCCTGAGAGCAGGAGCGCACGGCGTCACTGGTTGCTATGACGCCGTGCGCTCCCTGCTGCCGCCGCAATACAGTAATACACTGGTATAGATCTATACCAGTGTATTACTGTACTGTGCCGGCAGCAGGGAGCGCACGGCGTCATAGCAACCAGTGACGCCGTGCGCTCCTGCTCTCAGGAGGGATCCAGGCCACGGTTCCACGGCCCGCACACGGCTGTGAAACACGGCAGTGTGCATGGGGCCTTAATGTGTGTTTCCCTTCTCTGGTGCTGGAAGGGTTAACTCCCTTCCCAGTGGGTGGGTGTCACTGGGTGTGTCTGACTGTGGGGTGTGGCTTCTTGGCCTATAAAGCCTCACTGTTTTCCCAGGTCTGGAGGTTGCTTCAGCCATGCTTTGCTGGAGCAGCCTCCTGTATTTTCTACCTGCCAGTGCGAGCCACCCCTGTGGTCATAACCATTATGTCACATTTAAGTTTATGTCCAGTTGTGTGATGTCTACTTGATGTTTCCTTGTGATCTTGTGCAGCTATAGATCTGGGTCCCTGTATGTGGATGCGTTTTGAACTTCTCCTTTCCAGCACAGGGATCCAGTCAGCAAGGCTGTGGCAGGTAGGTGGAACTCCTTGTTCACCTGCCATATCCATAGAGCTGTTTATGTTCCCCCTTTTCCAGCAGCTTGGCCATTGAGACTCCTGCTCCTCCGTGCCTAGGAGGAGTAGGTTGTCTTACCCTGACTCCTAGCTAGGGACCAGACGGAGGGTAAGTGAGGGCTCCTAGGTTCCTGCGCATGGGTCCTCCTACCTTTAAGGTCGGCCCATGCAGGTAGGAGTTAGGGTCAGGTTAGGAGAGCTGTAGGAGGTGACCTGCTCCCTAATCCTGTTGTCCTGGCCGAGCAGCCATAGCATCATCTGGCATCGCACGGCTGAGGATTTTCCCCCATCCTCAGCCGTGACACATCATCTGGCATCGCACGGCTGAGGATTTTCCCCCATCCTCAGCCGTGACAGTATGACCACAGAGGCTTCTCACGTGGCCTCCCTCGAAAGAGGGTGAAGCATGTACCGCCATCTGCGGATGGGGTACATGCGCGTTCTCCGGAGGGAGAGCGTTGTGGGGGTTTCGTCGCTGACGGTGCGGTGAGTGGCGTTTCCCCGCCATCCCTTCACCGTGCTCTGTCTTGGCGTCCCCTGAATTTTATCTTGCACTTGTGGTGTTTGTTTGGTGTGCGGTTTGCACACCTTCGGAAGAGGGTGCAGCATGCAGTGCCATCCCCTTGTGGCCTGCATGCGCGTTCTCCGGAGGGAGAGCGTTCCGGGGGGATCACCGTTAACGGCACGGTTGGTGGCTTATTCCCCGCCACCTTACCTTCCGTGTTGGTGATCCCTCGTCCCTCTCCATGTTCCCATCTCTGGTCTTCTGCTGGCAGCACTCCGTTGGTGGTCCGGCTGCGTGCTGGTTAGGAGTGTCTGCTGGCAGCGACTGGAGTGGGGACGTGAGTGGAGAGTCCTCTCGTCCATCTCTCAGTGGTTCTCTCCCCTGTGTCGCTGGTGCGGGCTGTAGGCCTCGTCGGACTGGCTTAGTTGTGTGCTGGGAGAGGATGCAGCTGACAGCGACTTTTTGGGAACCTTGTCTGAGAGTGGACGTCCCCTTCTCCCATCCCCTTGTGTGAGTCCCTCACTTGTTGTTTTTTTTTTTGGGGGGGGTTTGAGGGGTGGGAGTGTCAAGGCCACGGTTATGGCCGTGACTCCTTGGGAGCCGCATACAGTTGCCCGCGGTTTGGGTTGTTGTTTCAACCGCAGCTTGAGGCATGATGTTGTTTGCCTCAAGTGCGGTTGCCGCGGACAACAGGTATGTGTGCGGTTCCCTTGGAGTTTGTGTGCGCGTATGTATGCCCTGTTGTTTGTCTGTGTGCACTCTGTGTATTGTGTGGTGTGCACTGACACCTTTCCTGCACTGTGGTTGCCCGTGGCAACGTTTGGTGATACATGTGGTGGCAGTGTCCCGGCCTTTGGGCTGACTCCCAGGACACGGTTGCCACCCATGTCGTTGCCAGCGGCAACAGCCACAGTGTGTTCTAGTGAGTTGGACACTTTCCCTTTAATGTGTGTTTCCCTTCTCTGGTGCTGGAAGGGTTAACTCCCTTCCCAGTGGGTGGGTGTCACTGGGTGTGTCTGACTGTGGGGTGTGGCTTCTTGGCCTATAAAGCCTCACTGTTTTCCCAGGTCTGGAGGTTGCTTCAGCCATGCTTTGCTGGAGCAGCCTCCTGTATTTTCTACCTGCCAGTGCGAGCCACCGCTGTGGTCATAACCATTATGTCACATTTAAGTTTATGTCCAGTTGTGTGATGTCTACTTGATGTTTCCTTGTGATCTTGTGCAGCTATGGATCTGGGTCCCTGTGTGCGGATGCGTTTTGAACTTCTCCTTGCCAGCACAGGGATCCAGTCAGCAAGGCTGTGGCAGGTAGGTGGAACTCCTTGTTCATCTGCCATATCCATAGAGCTGTTTATGTTCCCCATTTTCCAGCAGCTTGGCCATTGAGACTCCTGCTCCTCCGTGCCTAGGGTAAGACAACCTACTCCTCCTGACTCCTAGCTAGGGACCGGACGGAGGGTAAGTGAGGGCTCCTAGGTTCCTGCGCATGGGTCCTCCTACCTTTAAGGTCGGCCCATGCAGGTAGGAGTTAGGGTCAGGTTAGGGACGCTGTAGGAGGTGACCTGCTCCCTAATCCTGTTGTCCTGGCCGAGCAGCCATAACATCATCTGGCATCGCACGGCTGAGGATTTTCCCCCATCCTCAGCCGTGACAGGTGCCAACTGCTGCGTCTTTCTGCAGTGTGCAGACTGAACAGGAGGTCAGGGAGGAAGACTGGGTGGAAGACGATGCAGGGGACGATGAGGTCCTATACCCCACATGAAATGAAGATCGTGCCACTGACTTTCAAAGTTCGGAGGAAGAGGCAGTGGTGAGACCAAGCCAACAGCGTAGCAAAAGAGGGAGCAGTGGGCAAAAGCAGAACACCCGCCGCCAAGAGACTCCGCCTGCTACTGACCGCCGCCAACTGGGACCGAGCACCCCAAAGGCAGCTTCAAGGAGTTCCCTGGCATGGGACTTCTTCAAACAATGTGCTGACGACAAGACCCGAGTGGTTTGCACGCTGTGCCATCAGAGCCTGAAGCGAGGCATTAACGTTCTGAACCTTAGCACAACCTGCATGACCAGGCACCTGCATGCAAAGCATGAACTGCAGTGGAGTAAACACCTTAAAAACAAGGAACTCACTCAGGCTCCCCCTGCTACCTCTTCTGCTGCTGCCGCCTCGGCCTCTTCTGCTGCTGCCGCCTCGGCCTCTTCCTCCGCCTCTGGAGGAACGTTGGCACCTGCCGCCCAGCAAACAGGGGATGTACCACCAACACCACCACCTCCGTCACCAAGCATCTCAACCATGTCACACGGCAGCGTTCAGCTCTCCATCTCACAAACATTTGAGAGAAAGCGTAAATTCCCACCTAGCCACCCTCGATCCCTGGCCCTGAATGCCAGCATTTCTAAACTACTGGCCTATGAAATGCTGTCATTCAGGCTGGTGGACACAGACAGCTTCAAACAGCTCATGTCACTTGCTGTCCCACAGTATGTTGTTCCCAGCAGGCACTACTTCTCCAAGAGAGCCGTGCCTTCCCTGCACAACCAAGTATCCGATAAAATCAAGTGTGCACTGCGCAACGCCATCTGTAGCAAGGTCCACCTAACCACAGATACGTGGACCAGTAAGCACGGCCAGGGACGCTATATCTCCCTAACTGCACACTGGGTAGATGTAGTGGCGGCTGGGCCCCAGGCGGAGAGCTGTTTGGCGCACATCCTTCCGCCGCCAAGGATCGCAGGGCAACATTCTTTGCCTCCTGTTGCCTCCTCCTCCTACTCGGCTTCCTCCTACTCTTCTTCCACCTGCTCATCCAGTCAGCCACACACCTTCACCACCAACTTCAGCACAGCCCGGGGTAAACGTCAGCAGGCCATTCTGAAACTCATATGTTTGGGGGACAGGCCCCACACCGCACAGGAGTTGTGGCGGGGTATAGAACAACAGACCGACGAGTGGTTGCTGCCGGTGAGCCTCAAGCCCGGCCTGGTGGTGTGCGATAATGGGCGAAATCTCGTTGCAGCTCTGGGACTAGCCGTTTTGACGCATATCCCTTGCCTGGCGCATGTGCTGAATTTGGTGGTGTAGAAGTTCATTCACAACTACCCAGACATGTCAGAGCTGCTGCATAAAGTGCGGGCCGTCTGTTCGCGCTTCCGGCGTTCACATCCTGCCGCTGCTCGCCTGTCTGCGCTACAGCGTAACTTCGGACTTCCCGATCACCGCCTCATATGCGACGTGCCCACCAGGTGGAACTCCACCTTGCACATGCTGGACAGACTGTGCGAGCAGCAGCAGGCCATAGTGGAGTTTCAGCTGCAGCACGCACGGGTCAGTCGCACTGCGGAACAGCACCACTTCACCACCAATGACTGGGCCTCCATGCGAGACCTGTGTGCCCTGTTGCGCTGTTTCGAGTACTCGAGGTGGCCCAGGAGGAGGAGGAGGAGGAGGAGGAGGAGGAAGAGGGGTCATTTTTAGCACTTTCAGGCCAGTCTCTTCGAAGTGACTCAGAGGGGTTTTTTTTGCAACAGCAGAGGCCAGGCACAAATGTGGCCAGCCAGGGCCCACTACTGGAGGACGAGGTGGGGGAGGATGAGGAGGAGGTGGGGGAGGATGAGGATGAAGCATGTTCACCACGGGGTGGCACCCAACGCAGCTCGGGCCCATCACTGGTGCGTGGCGGGGGGAGAAACGCATGACGATACGCCTCCCACAGAGGACAGCTTGTCCTTACCTCTGGGCAGCCTGGCACACATGAGTGACTACATGCTGCAGTGCCTGCGCAACGACAGCAGAGTTGCCCACATTTTAACCTGTGCGGACTACTGGGTTGCCACCCTGCTAGATCCACGGTACAAAGACAATGTGCCCACCTTACTTCCTGCAGTGGAGCGTGATAGGAAGATGCGCGAGTACAAGCGCACGTTGGTAGACGCGCTACTGAGAGCATTCCCAAATGTCACAGGGGAACAAGTGGAAGCCCAAGGCGAAGGCAGAGGAGGAGCAAGAGGTCGCCAACGCAGCTGTGTCACGGCCAGCTCCTCTGAGGGCAGGGTTAGCATGGCAGAGATGTGGAAAAGTTTTGTCAACACGCCACAGCTAACTGCACCACCACCTGATACGGAACGTGTTAGCAGGAGGCAACATTTCACTAACGTGGTGGAACAGTACGTGTGCACACCCCTCCACGTACTGACTGATGGTTCGGCCCCATTCAACTTCTGGGTCTCCAAATTGTCCACGTGGCCAGAGCTAGCCTTTTATGTCTTGGAGGTGCTGGCCTGCCCGGCGGCCAGCGTTTTGTCTGAACGTGTATTCAGCACTGCAGGGGGCGTCATTACGGACAAACGCAGCCGCCTGTCTACAGCCAATGTATATTGCGGGGCAACCCAAAGTTGAATGAACCTCTCCTCTGTCTGGGTGCCGGGCCTAAAAATATCTGACAGTGGCCTGTTCCAGTGTTGGGTGACGTGAAGCATGATTCTCTGCTATGACATGAAGCCTGAATCTCTGCTATGGGACCTCTCTCCTCTGTCTGGGTCCGGGGCCTAAATATTTGACAATGGACTGTTCCAGTTTTGGCTGACGTGAAGCCTGATTCTCTGCTATGACATGAAGACTGATTCTCTGCTGACATGAAGCCTGAATCTCTGTTATGGGACCTCTGTCTGGGAGCCGGGGTCTAAATATCTGACAGTGGCCTGTTCCAGTGGTGGGTGACATGAAGCCTGATTCTCTGCTATGGGACCTCTCTCCAATTGATATTGGTTAATTTTTATTTATTTTATTTTTATTTTTATTCATTTCCCTATCCACATTTGTTTGCAGGGGATTTAACTACATTTTTCTGCCTTTTGCAGCCCTCTAGCCCTTTCCTGGGCTGTTTTACAGCCTTTTTAGTGCCGAAAAGTTCGGGTCCCCATTGACTTCAATGGGGTTCGGGTTCGGGACGAAGTTCGGGTCGGGTTCGGATCCCGAACCCGAACATTTCCGGGAAGTTCGGCCGAACTTCTCGAACCCGAACATTCAGGTGTTCGATCAACTCTACTAAGGAAGGGACATATAGTGTAGGGAGTGTGATTACAATCTTTTTAGTTGAAATTTTTTTTAAAGACCCAAAAGTCCTTTTAAGGACTATTGTGTGTGGTGGCAGCAATATAATATAGCCATAAAAAAAAATTCCCCCACACTTTCCATACTTTTTCTAAGCAGGGTGTCTGCAGTGACTTGTGACTAGAGTTGAGCGAACACCTGGATGTTCGGGTTCGAGAAGTTCGGCCGAACATCCCGGAAATGTTCGGGTTCGGGATCCGAACCCGATCCGAACTTCGTCCCGAACCCGAACCCCATTGAAGTCAATGGGGACCCGAACTTTTCGGCACTAAAAAGGCTGTAAAACAGCCCAGGAAAGAGCTAGAGGGCTGCAAAAGGCAGCAACATGTAGGTAAATCCCCTGCAAACAAATGTGGATAGGGAAATGAATTAAATTAAAAATTAAATAAATAAAAATTAACCAAAATCAATTGGAGAGAGGTTCCATAGCAGAGAATCTGGCTTCCCGTCACCCACCACTGGAACAGTCCATTCTCAGATATTTAGGCCCCGGCACCCAGGCAGAGGAGAGAGGTCCCGTAACAGAGAATCTGTCTTCATGTCAGCAGAGAATTAGTCTGCATGTCATAGCAGAGAATGAGGCTTCACGTCAGCCACCACTGCAACAGTTCATTGGCATATATTTAGGCCCAGCACCCAGGCAGAGGAGGGAGGTCCCGTAACAGAGAATCTGTCTTCATGTCAGCAGAGAATCAGTCTGCATGTCATAGCAGAGAATGAGGCTTCACGTCAGCCACCACTGCAACAGTCCATTGTCATAAATTTAGGCCCAGCACCCAGGCAGAGGAGAGAGGTCCCGTAACAGACAATCTGGCTTCATGTCAGCAGAGAATTAGTCTGCATGTCATAGCAGAGAATGAGGCTTCACGTCAGCCACCACTGCAACAGTCCATTGGCATATATTTAGGCCTAGCACACAGGCAGAGGAGAGAGGTCCCGTAACAGACAATCTGGCTTCATGTCAGCAGAGAATTAGTCTGCATGTCATAGCAGAGAATGAGGCTTCACGTCAGCCACCACTGCAACAGTCCATTGGCATATATTTAGGCCTAGCACACAGGCAGAGGAGAGAGGTCCCGTAACAGACAATCTGGCTTCATGTCAGCAGAGAATCAGTCTGCATGTCATAGCAGAGAATGAGGCTTCACGTCACCCACCACTGCAACAGTCCATTGGCATATATTTAGGCCTAGCACACAGGCAGAGCAGAGAGGTCCCGTAACAGACAATCTGGCTTCATGACAGCAGAGAATCAGTCTGCATGTCATAGCAGAGAATGAGGCTTCACGTCACCCACCACTGCAACAGTCCATTGGCATATATTTAGGCCTAGCACACAGGCAGAGCAGAGAGGTCCCGTAACAGACAATCTGGCTTCATGACAGCAGAGAATCAGTCTGCATGTCATAGCAGAGAATGAGGCTTCACGTCACCCACCACTGCAACAGTCCATTGGCATATATTTAGGCCCAGCACCCAGGCAGAGGAGGGAGGTCCCGTAACAGAGAATCTGTCTTCATGTCAGCAGAGAATTAGTCTGCATGTCATAGCAGAGAATGAGGCTTCACGTCAGCCACCACTGCAACAGTCCATTGGCATATATTTAGGCCCAGCACACACACAGGCAGAGGAGAGAGGTCCCGTAACAGAGGATCTGGCTTCATGTCAGCAGAGAATCAGTCTGCATGTCATAGCAGAGAATCAGGCTTCACGTCAGCCACCACTGCAACAGTCCATTGTCATAAATTTAGGCCCAGCACCCAGGCAGAGGAGGGAGGTCCCGTAACAGACAATCTGGCTTCATGTCAGCAGAGAATTAGTCTGCATGTCATAGCAGAGAATCAGGCTTCATGTCAGCCACCACTGCAACAGTCCATTGGCATATATTTAGGCCTAGCACACAGGCAGAGGAGAGGTTCATTCAACTTTGGGTAGCATCGCAATATAATGGTAAAATGAAAATAAAAATAGGATTGAATGAGGAAGTGCCCTGGAGTCCAATAATATATGGTTATGGGGAGGTAGTTAATGTCTAATCTGGACAAGGGACGGACAGGTCCTGTGGGATCCATGCCTGGTTCATTTTTATGAACGTCAGCTTGTCCACATTGGCTGTAGACAGGCGGCTGCGTTTGTCTGTAATGACGCCCCCTGCCGTGCTGAATACACGTTCAGACAAAACGCTGGCTGCCGGGCAGGCCAGCACCTCCAAGGCATAAAAGGCTAGCTCTGGCCACGTGGACAATTTAGAGACCCAGAAGTTGAATGGGGCCGAACCATCAGTCAGTACGTGGAGGGGTGTGCACACGTACTGTTCCACCATGTTAGTGAAATGTTGCCTCCTGCTAACACGTTGCGTATCAGGTGGTGGTGCAGTTAGCTGTGGCGTGTTGACAAAAGTTTTCCACATCTCTGCCATGCTAACCCTGCCCTCAGAGGAGCTGGCCGTGACACAGCTGCCTTGGCGACCTCTTGCTCCTCCTCTGCCTTGGCCTTGGGCTTCCACTTGTTCCCCTGTGACATTTGGGAATGCTCTCAGTAGCGCGTCTACCAACGTGCGCTTGTACTCGCGCATCTTCCTATCACGCTCCAGTGCAGGAAGTAAGGTGGGCACATTGTCTTTGTAGCGTGGATCCAGCAGGGTGGCAACCCAGTAGTCCGCACAGGTTAAAATGTGGGCAACTCTGCTGTCGTTGCGCAGGCACTGCAGCATGTAGTCGCTCATGTGTGCCAGGCTGCCCAGGGGTAAGGACAAGCTGTCCTCTGTGGGAGGCGTATCGTCATCGTCCTGCCTTTCCCCCCAGCCACGCACCAGTGATGGACCCGAGCTGCGTTGGGTGCCACCCCGCTGTGACCATGCTTCATCCTCATCCTCCTCCACCTCCTCCTCATCCTCGTCCTCCTCGTCCTCCAGTAGTGGGCCCTGGCTGGCCACATTTGTACCTGGCCTCTGCTGTTTCCAAAAACCTCCCTCTGAGTCACTTCGAAGAGACTGGCCTGAAAGTGCTAAAAATGACCCCTCTTCCTCCTCCTCCTCCTCCTCCTCCTGGGCCACCTCCTCTTCCATCATCGCCCTAAGTGTTTTCTCAAGGAGACATAGAAGTGGTATTGTAACGCTGATAACGGTGTCATCGCCACTGGCCATGTTGGTGGAGTACTCGAAACAGCGCAACAGGGCACACAGGTCTCGCATGGAGGCCCAGTCATTGGTGGTGAAGTGGTGCTGTTCTGTAGTGCGACTGACCCGTGCGTGCTGCAGCTGAAACTCCACTATGGCCTGCTGCTGCTCGCACAGTCTGTCCAGCATGTGCAAGGTGGAGTTCCACCTGGTGGGCACGTCGCATATGAGGCGGTGAGCGGGAAGGCCGAAGTTACGCTGTAGCGCAGACAGGCGAGCAGCGGCAGGATGTGAACGCCGGAAGCGCGAACAGACGGCCCGCACTTTATGCAGCAGCTCTGACATGTCGGGGTAGTTGTGAATGAACTTCTGCACCAACAAATTCAGCACATGCGCCAAGCAAGGGATGTGCGTCAAATTGGCTAGTCCCAGAGCTGCAACGAGATTTCGCCCATTATCACACACCACCAGGCCGGGCTTGAGGCTCACCGGCAGCAACCACTCGTCGGTCTGTTGTTCAATACCCCGCCACAACTCCTGTGCGGTGTGGGGCCTGTCCCCCAAACATATGAGTTTCAGAATGGCCTGCTGACGTTTACCCCGGGCTGTGCTGAAGTTGGTGGTGAAGGTGTGTGGCTGACTGGATGAGCAGGTGGAAGAAGAGGAGGAGGAAGCCGAGAAGGAGGAGGTGGCAACAGGAGGCAAAGAATGTTGCCCTGCGATCCTTGGCGGCGGAAGGACGTGCGCCAAACAGCTCTCCGCCTGGGGCCCAGCTGCCACTACATTTACCCAGTGTGCAGTTAGGGAGATATAGCGTCCCTGGCCGTGCTTACTGGTCCACGTATCTGTGGTTAGGTGGACCTTGCTACAGATGGCGTTGCGCAGTGCACACTTGATTTTATCGGATACTTGGTTGTGCAGGGAAGGCACGGCTCTCTTGGAGAAGTAGTGCCGGCTGGGAACAACATACTGTGGGACAGCAAGCGACATGAGCTGTTTGAAGCTGTCTGTGTCCACCAGCCTAAATGACAGCATTTCATAGGCCAGTAGTTTAGAAATGCTGGCATTCAGGGCCAGGGATCGAGGGTGGCTAGGTGGGAATTTACGCTTTCTATCAAATGTTTGTGAGATGGAGAGCTGAACGCTGGCGTGTGACATGGTTGAGACGCTTGGTGACGGAGGTGGTGGTGGTGGTGTTGGTGGTACATCCCCTGTTTGCTGGGCGGCAGGTGCCAACGTTCCTCCAGAGGCGGAGGAAGAGGCCGAGGCGGCAGCAGCAGAATAGGCCGAGGCGGCAGCAGCAGAAGAGGTAGCAGGGGGAGCCTGAGTGACTTCCTTGGTTTTAAGGTGTTTACTCCACTGCAGTTCATGCTTTGCATGCAGGTGCCTGGTCATGCAGGTTGTGCTCAGGTTCAGAACGTTAATGCCTCGCTTCAGGCTCTGATGGCACAGCGTGCAAACCACTCGGGTCTTGTCGTCAGCACATTGTTTGAAGAAGTGCCATGCCAGGGAACTCCTTGAAGCTGCCTTTGGGGTGCTCGGTCCCAGATGGCGGCGGTCAGTAGCAGGCGGAGTCTCTTGGCGGCGGGTGTTCTGCTTTTGCCCACTGCTCCCTCTTTTGCTACGCTGTTGGCTCGGTCTCACCACTGCCTCTTCCTCCGAACTGTGAAAGTCAGTGGCACGACCTTCATTCCATGTGGGGTCTAGGACCTCATCGTCCCCTGCATCGTCTTCCACCCAGTCTTGATCCCTGACCTCCTGTTCAGTCTGCACACTGCAGAAAGACGCAGCAGTTGGCACCTGTGTTTCGTCATCATCAGAGACATGCTGAGGTGGTATTCCCATGTCCTCATCATCAGGAAACATAAGTGGTTGTGCGTCAGTGCATTCTATGTCTTTCACCGCTGGGGAAGGGCTAGGTGGATGCCCTTGGGAAACCCTGCCAGCGGAGTCTTCAAACAGCATAAGAGACTGCTGCATAACTTGAGGCTGAGACAGTTTCCCTGGTATGCATGGGGGTGATGTGACAGACTGATGGGGTTGGTTTTCAGGCGCCATCTGTGCGCTTTCTGCAGAAGACTGGGTGGGAGATAATGTGAACGTGCTGGATCCACTGTCGGCCACCCAATTGACTAATGCCTGTACCTGCTCAGGCCTTACCATCCTTAGAACGGCATTGGGCCCCACCATATATCGCTGTAAATTCTGGCGGCTACTGGGACCTGAGGTAGTTGGTACACTAGGACGTGTGGATGTGGCAGAACGGCCACGTCCTCTCCCAGCACCAGAGGGTCCACTAACACCACCACGACCATGTCCACGTCCGCGTCCCTTACTAGATGTTTTTCTCATTGTTATGGTTCACCACAACAACAAATATATTATTTGGCCCAATGTATTGTATTCAAATTCAGCGGGATATAAATTTGAGGCCTAGTATTTAGGCGCTGGGTGACCGGTATGGATTTAGTGACAGAATTAGACTTGGAAATGCACAGAAGCGTGTGTGTGAAGTTATTCTGAATGACCCTATGTGCACCTTGAATATTATATACCCTTTTTGGGATAGATTTCAAATAGCTCTGATATAGCAGGAACCACTAAATTATGAAATTGCTAAATTGGGAATTGTATTTCAACCCAGAACAAAAAATGTGCTTTGACGGACACTAAATATCTTGCCCAGCAACAACAGTACAGCGGTAACGAGAGATTTAGCAGGATATAAATTTGAGGCCTAGTATTTAGGCGCTGGGTGACAGGTATGGGTTTAGTGACAGAATTAGACTTGGAAATACACAGTAGCGGGTGTGTGTGAAGTTATTCTGAATGACCCAATGTGCACCTTGAATATTATATACCCTTTTAGGGATAGATTTCAAATAGCTCTGATATAGCAGAAACCACTAAATTATGAAATTGCTAAATTGGGAATTGTACTTCAACCCAGAACAAAAAATGTGCTTTGACGGACACTAAATAACTTTCCCAGCTACAACAGGACAGCGGTAACGAGAGATTTAGCGGGATATAAATTTGAGGCCTAGTATTTAGGCGCTGGGTGACAGGTATGGGTTTAGTGACAGAATTAGACTTGGAAATACACAGTAGCGGGTGTGTGTGAAGTTATTCTGAATGACCCTATGTGCACCTTCAATATGATCTACCCTTTTAGGGATAGATTTCAAATAGCTCTGATATAGCAGAAACCACTAAATTATGAAATTGCTAAATTGGGAATTGTATTTCAACCCAGAAGAAAAAATGTGCTTTGACGGACACTAAATATCTTGCCCAGCAACAACAGTACAGCGGTAACGAGAGATTTAGCAGGATATAAATTTGAGGCCTAGTATTTAGGCGCTGGGTGACAGGTATGGGTTTAGTGACAGAATTAGACTTGAAAATACACAGTAGCGGGTGTGTGTGAAGTTATTCTGAATGACCCAATGTGCACCTTGAATATTATATACCCTTTTAGGGATAGATTTCAAATAGCTCTGATATAGCAGAAACCACTAAATTATGAAATTGCTAAATTGGGAATTGTACTTCAACCCAGAACAAAAAATGTGCTTTGACGGACACTAAATATCTTTCCAAGCAACAACAGTACAGCGGTAACGAGAGATTTAGCAGGATATAAATTTGAGGCCTAGTATTTAGGCGCTGGATGACAGGTATGGGTTTAGTGACAGAATTAGACTTGGAAATACACAGTAGCGGGTGTGTGTGAAGTTATTCTGAATGACCCAATGTGCACCTTGAATATTATATACCCTTTTAGGGATAGATTTCAAATAGCTCTGATATAGCAGAAACCACTAAATTATGAAATTGCTAAATTGGGAATTGTACTTCAACCCAGAACAAAAAATGTGCTTTGACGGACACTAAATAACTTTCCCAGCTACAACAGGACAGCGGTAACGAGAGATTTAGCGGGATATAAATTTGAGGCCTAGTATTTAGGCGCTGGGTGACAGGTATGGGTTTAGTGACAGAATTAGACTTGGAAATACACAGTAGCGGGTGTGTGTGAAGTTATTCTGAATGACCCAATGTGCACCTTCAATATGATCTACCCTTTTAGGGATAGATTTCAAATAGCTCTGATATAGCAGAAACCACTAAATTATGAAATTGCTAAATTGGGAATTGTATTTCAACCCAGAACAAAAAATGTGCTTTGACGGACACTAAATAACTTTCCCAGCTACAACAGGACAGCGGTAACGAGAGATTTAGCAGGATATAAATTTGAGGCCTAGTATTTAGGCGCTGGGTGACAGGTATGGGTTTAGTGACAGAATTAGACTTGAAAATACACAGTAGCGGGTGTGTGTGAAGTTATTCTGAATGACCCAATGTGCACTTGGAATATTATATACCCTTTTAGGGATAGATTTCAAATAGCTCTGATATAGCAGAAACCACTAAATTATGAAATTGCTAAATTGGGAATTGTACTTCAACCCAGAACAAAAAATGTGCTTTGACGGACACTAAATATCTTGCCCAGCAACAACAGTACAGCGGTAACGAGAGATTTAGCAGGATATAAATTTGAGGCCTAGTATTTAGGCGCTGGGTGACAGGTATGGGTTTAGTGACAGAATTAGACTTGAAAATACACAGTAGCGGGTGTGTGTGAAGTTATTCTGAATGACCCAATGTGCACCTTGAATATTATATACCCTTTTAGGGATAGATTTCAAATAGCTCTGATATAGCAGAAACCACTAAATTATGAAATTGCTAAATTGGGAATTGTACTTCAACCCAGAACAAAAAATGTGCTTTGACGGACACTAAATATCTTTCCAAGCAACAACAGTACAGCGGTAACGAGAGATTTAGCAGGATATAAATTTGAGGCCTAGTATTTAGGCGCTGGGTGACAGGTATGGGTTTAGTGACAGAATTAGACTTGGAAATACACAGTAGCGGGTGTGTGTGAAGTTATTCTGAATGACCCAATGTGCACCTTGAATATTATATACCCTTTTAGGGATAGATTTCAAATAGCTCTGATATAGCAGAAACCACTAAATTATGAAATTGCTAAATTGGGAATTGTACTTCAACCCAGAACAAAAAATGTGCTTTGACGGACACTAAATAACTTTCCCATCTACAACAGGACAGCGGTAACGAGAGATTTAGCGGGATATAAATTTGAGGCCTAGTATTTAGGCGCTGGGTGACAGGTATGGGTTTAGTGACAGAATTAGACTTGGAAATACACAGTAGCGGGTGTGTGTGAAGTTATTCTGAATGACCCTATGTGCACCTTCAATATGATCTACCCTTTTAGGGATAGATTTCAAATAGCTCTGATATAGCAGAAACCACTAAATTATGAAATTGCTAAATTGGGAATTGTATTTCAACCCAGAAGAAAAAATGTGCTTTGACGGACACTAAATAACTTTCCCAGCTACAACAGGACAGCGGTAACGAGAGATTTAGCAGGATATAAATTTGAGGCCTAGTATTTAGGCGCTGGGTGACAGGTATGGGTTTAGTGACAGAATTAGACTTGAAAATACACAGTAGCGGGTGTGTGTGAAGTTATTCTGAATGACCCAATGTGCACCTTGAATATTATATACCCTTTTAGGGATAGATTTCAAATAGCTCTGATATAGCAGAAACCACTAAATTATGAAATTGCTAAATTGGGAATTGTACTTCAACCCAGAACAAAAAATGTGCTTTGACGGACACTAAATATCTTTCCAAGCAACAACAGTACAGCGGTAACGAGAGATTTAGCAGGATATAAATTTGAGGCCTAGTATTTAGGCGCTGGATGACAGGTATGGGTTTAGTGACAGAATTAGACTTGGAAATACACAGTAGCGGGTGTGTGTGAAGTTATTCTGAATGACCCAATGTGCACCTTGAATATTATATACCCTTTTAGGGATAGATTTCAAATAGCTCTGATATAGCAGAAACCACTAAATTATGAAATTGCTAAATTGGGAATTGTACTTCAACCCAGAACAAAAAATGTGCTTTGACGGACACTAAATAACTTTCCCAGCTACAACAGGACAGCGGTAACGAGAGATTTAGCGGGATATAAATTTGAGGCCTAGTATTTAGGCGCTGGGTGACAGGTATGGGTTTAGTGACAGAATTAGACTTGGAAATACACAGTAGCGGGTGTGTGTGAAGTTATTCTGAATGACCCTATGTGCACCTTCAATATGATCTACCCTTTTAGGGATAGATTTCAAATAGCTCTGATATAGCAGAAACCACTAAATTATGAAATTGCTAAATTGGGAATTGTATTTCAACCCAGAACAAAAAATGTGCTTTGACGGACACTAAATAACTTTCCCAGCTACAACAGGACAGCGGTAACGAGAGATTTAGCAGGATATAAATTTGAGGCCTAGTATTTAGGCGCTGGGTGACAGGTATGGGTTTAGTGACAGAATTAGACTTGAAAATACACAGTAGCGGGTGTGTGTGAAGTTATTCTGAATGACCCAATGTGCACCTTGAATATTATATACCCTTTTAGGGATAGATTTCAAATAGCTCTGATATAGCAGAAACCACTAAATTATGAAATTGCTAAATTGGGAATTGTACTTCAACCCAGAACAAAAAATGTGCTTTGACGGACACTAAATAACTTTCCCAGCTACAACAGGACAGCGGTAACGAGAGATTTAGCAGGATATAAATTTGAGGCCTAGTATTTAGGCGCTGGGTGACAGGTATGGGTTTAGTGACAGAATTAGACTTGAAAATACACAGTAGCGGGTGTGTGTGAAGTTATTCTGAATGACCCAATGTGCACCTTGAATATTATATACCCTTTTAGGGATAGATTTCAAATAGCTCTGATATAGCAGAAACCACTAAATTATGAAATTGCTAAATTGGGAATTGTACTTCAACCCAGAACAAAAAATGTGCTTTGACGGACACTAAATAACTTTCCCAGCTACAACAGGACAGCGGTAACGAGAGATTTAGCGGGATATAAATTTGAGGCCTAGTATTTAGGCGCTGGGTGACCGGTATGGATTTAGTGACAGAATTAGACTGGGATATGGCCAAAAAATAACCACACTATTGCTGGTTAAATGCACTTGGTGACGGGCGCAGCTTGCCCCTGATGTAGTATATGGCCAAAAAATGAACAGACTATTGCTGGTTAAATGCACTTGGTGTCACAGCTTGACCAACCACACTACTGAGGGTTAAATGCACTTGGTGACGGGCGCAGCTTGCCCCTGATGTAGTATATGGCCAAAAAATAAACAGACTATTGCTGGTTAAATGCACTTGGTGTGACAGCTTCACCCTGATGTAGGCTTTAGCCAGAAAACAACCACACCATTGAGGGTTAAATGCACTTGGTGACAGGCGCAGCTTGCCCCTGATTTTGTATATGGCCAAAAAATGAACAGACTATTGCTGGTTAAATGCACTTGGTGTGACAGCTTCACCCTGATGTAGGCTTTAGCCAAAAAACAACCACACCATTGAGGGTTAAATGCACTTGGTGACAGGCGCAGCTTGCCCCTGATTTTGTATATGGCCAAAAAATGAACAGACTATTGCTGGTTAAATGCACTTGGTGTGACAGCTTCACCCTGATGTAGGCTTTAGCCAAAAAACAACCACACCATTGAGGGTTAAATGCACTTGGTGACAGGCGCAGCTTGCCCCTGATTTTGTATATGGCCAAAAAATGAACAGACTATTGCTGGTTAAATGCACTTGGTGTGACAGCTTCACCCTGATGTAGGCTTTAGCCAAAAAACAACCACACCATTGAGGGTTAAATGCACTTGGTGACAGGCGCAGCTTGCCCCTGATTTTGTATATGGCCAAAAAATGAACAGACTATTGCTGGTTAAATGCACTTGGTGTGACAGCTTCACCCTGATGTAGGCTTTTGCCAGAAAACAACCACACCATTGAGGGTTAAATGCACTTGGTGACAGGCGCAGCTTGCCCCTGATTTTGTATATGGCCAAAAAATGAACAGACTATTGCTGGTTAAATGCACTTGGTGTGACAGCTTCACCCTGATGTAGGCTTTAGCCAAAAAACAACCACACCATTGAGGGTTAAATGCACTTGGTGACAGGCGCAGCTTGCCCCTGATTTTGTATATGGCCAAAAAATGAACAGACTATTGCTGGTTAAATGCACTTGGTGTGACAGCTTCACCCTGATGTAGGCTTTAGCCAAAAAACAACCACACCATTGAGGGTTAAATGCACTTGGTCGCAGCTTGTGCTGGCGCACCACAAGACACAAAATGGCCGCCGATCACCCCAGAAAAATGTGACTGACAAACGGTCTGGGCAGCCTAAAAACAGTGAGCAATTGAGGATCAGCAGCTCAATGATCCACAGCTGCAGATCGATCAGTTAATCAAGTCCTTTGGAGGAGTTAATCTGCCTAATCTCGCCCTACTGTCGCAGCCGCAACCTCTCCCTACGCTAATCAGAGCAGAGTGACGGGCGGCGCTATGTGACTCCAGCTTAAATAGAGGCTGGGTCACATGGTGCTCTGGCCAATCACAGCCATGCCAATAGTAGGCATGGCTGTGATGGCCTCTTGGGGCAAGTAGTATGACGCTTGTTGATTGGCTGCTTTGCAGCCTTTCAAAAAGCGCCAAGAAAGCGTCACAAAAGCGCCAAGAAAGCGACGAACACCGAACCCGAACCCGGACTTTTACGAAAATGTCCGGGTTCGGGTCCGTGTCACGGACACCCCAAAATTCGGTACGAACCCGAACTATACAGTTCGAGTTCGCTCATCCCTACTTGTGACATCTGTGCAATACCTTCTGTGTGTCAGGGCCAGATATGGAAAATATAAAAGTAACATAGTACATAAGGCTGAAAAAAGACATCTGTCCATCCAGTTCGGCCTGTCATCCTGCAAGTTGATCCAGAGGAAGGAAAGTAAAAAAAAAAAAAAAAAAAAAACCTGTGAGGTAGAAGCCAATTTTCCCCACTTTAGGGGAATAAAAAATTCCTTCCCGACTCCAATCAGGCAATCAGAATACCTCCCTGGATCAACAATCTCTCTCTAGTAGCTATAGCCTGTAATATTATTACGCTCCAGAAATACATCCAGGCCCCTCTTGAATTCCGTTATTGTACTCACCATCACCACCTCCTCAGGCAGAGAGCTCCATAGTCTCACTGCTCTTACCGGTAAAGAATCCTCTTCTATGTTTGTGTACAAACCTTCTTTCCTCCAGACGCAGAGGAAATATATTTTCCTTTTTCCATACTTTTATGACTTTTTCCTATATAAGGGTGTCTTCAGTGACTTCTGTCATCTGTGCAATACCTTCTGTGTGTCAGGGCCAGAGAAAGAAAAAATATAAGTGATATCTAGTATATTTTTTTCCTTACTTTTACATATTTTTCCTATAGAAGGGTATCTGCTATGACTTTTGACTAGGGTTGAGCGAACCCGGACTGTAAAGTTCTGGTTCGTACCAAACTTTAGAATTTTTGGACACCGAACCCTAACTATTCAGTAAAAGTTTGGGTTCAAGTTCGGTGTTCACCTATTTAATGGCGCTTTTTGAAAGCCTGCAGAGCAGCCAATCAACAAGTGTTTTACTCTTGTGCCCTTAGAAGCCATCACAGCCATGCCTACTAATGGCATGGCTGTGATTGGCCAGTGCAGCATGTGACCCAGCCTCTATATAAGCTGGAGTCACTTAGCGCTGCACGTCACTCTGCTGTTACTATTGTAGGGAGAGGATGCTGCTGCTGTGAGGGAGTGAATAGCAAAGAATCTTTAATCTGAAGTGCTTATTAATAGAGTTGAGCGAACACCTGGATGTTCGGGTTCGAGAAGTTCGGCCGAACATCCCGGAAATGTTCGGGTTCGGGATCCGAACCCGATCCGAACTTCGTCCCGAACCCGAACCCCATTGAAGTCAATGGGGACCCGAACTTTTCGGCACTAAAACGGCTGTAAAACAGCCCAGGAAAGGGCTAGAGGGCTGCAAAAGGCAGCAACATGTAGGTAAATCCCCTGCAAACAAATGTGGATAGGGAAATTAATTAAAATAAGAATTGAATAAATAAAAATTAACCAAAATCAATTGGAGAGAGGTTCCATAGCAGAGAATCTGGCTTCCCGTCACCCACCACTGGAACAGTCCATTCTCAGATATTTAGGCCCCGGCACCCAGGCAGAGGAGAGAGGTCCCGTAACAGACAATCTGGCTTCATGTCAGCAGAGAATCAGTCTTCATGTCATAGCAGAGAATCAGGCTTCACGTCACCCACCACTGTAAGAGTCCATTTTCATAAATTTAGGCCCAGCACCCAGGCAGAGGAGAGAGGTCCCGTAACAGAGGATCTGGCTTCATGTCAGCAGAGAATCAGTCTGCATGTCATAGCAGAGAATCAGGCTTCACGTCAGCCACCACTGCAACAGTCCATTGTCATAAATTTAGGCCCAGCACCCAGGCAGAGGAGAGAGGTCCCGTAACAGAGGATCTGGCTTCATGTCAGCAGAGAATCAGTCTGCATGTCATAGCAGAGAATGAGGCTTCACGTCAGCCACCACTGCAACAGTCCATTGTCATAAATTTAGGGCCAGCACCCAGGCAGAGGAGAGAGGTCCCGTAACAGACAATCTGGCTTCATGTCAGCAGAGAATTAGTCTGCATGTCATAGCAGAGAATGAGGCTTCACGTCAGCCACCACTGCAACAGTCCATTGGCATATATTTAGGCCTAGCACACAGGCAGAGGAGAGAGGTCCCGTAACAGACAATCTGGCTTCATGTCAGCAGAGAATCAGTCTGCATGTCATAGCAGAGAATGAGGCTTCACGTCACCCACCACTGCAACAGTCCATTGGCATATATTTAGGCCTAGCACACAGGCAGAGCAGAGAGGTCCCGTAACAGACAATCTGGCTTCATGACAGCAGAGAATCAGTCTGCATGTCATAGCAGAGAATGAGGCTTCACGTCACCCACCACTGCAACAGTCCATTGGCATATATTTAGGCCTAGCACACAGGCAGAGCAGAGAGGTCCCGTAACAGACAATCTGGCTTCATGACAGCAGAGAATCAGTCTGCATGTCATAGCAGAGAATGAGGCTTCACGTCACCCACCACTGCAACAGTCCATTGGCATATATTTAGGCCTAGCACACAGGCAGAGCAGAGAGGTCCCGTAACAGACAATCTGGCTTCATGTCAGCAGAGAATCAGTCTGCATGTCATAGCAGAGAATGAGGCTTCACGTCACCCACCACTGCAACAGTCCATTGGCATATATTTAGGCCTAGCACACAGGCAGAGCAGAGAGGTCCCGTAACAGACGATCTGGCTTCATGTCAGCAGAGAATCAGTCTGCATGTCATAGCAGAGAATGAGGCTTCACGTCACCCACCACTGCAACAGTCCATTGGCATATATTTAGGCCTAGCACACAGGCAGAGCAGAGAGGTCCCGTAACAGACAATCTGGCTTCATGTCAGCAGAGAATCAGTCTGCATGTCATAGCAGAGAATCAGGCTTCACGTCAGCCACCACTTCAACAGTCCATTGTCATAAATTTAGGCCCAGCACCCAGGCAGAGGAGAGAGGTCCCGTAACAGACAATCTGGCTTCATGTCAGCAGAGAATTAGTCTGCATGTCATAGCAGAGAATCAGGCTTCATGTCAGCCACCACTGCAACAGTCCATTGGCATATATTTAGGCCTAGCACACAGGCAGAGGAGAGGTTCATTCAACTTTGGGTAGCCTCGCAATATAATGGTAAAATGAAAATAAAAATAGGATTGAATGAGGAAGTGCCCTGGAGTCCAATAATATATGGTTATGGGGAGGTAGTTAATGTCTAATCTGGACAAGGGACGGACAGGTCCTGTGGGATCCATGCCTGGTTCATTTTTATGAACGTCAGCTTGTCCACATTGGCTGTAGACAGGCGGCTGCGTTTGTCTGTAATGACGCCCCCTGCCGTGCTGAATACACGTTCAGACAAAACGCTGGCTGCCGGGCAGGCCAGCACCTCCAAGGCATAAAAGGCTAGCTCTGGCCACGTGGACAATTTAGAGACCCAGAAGTTGAATGGGGCCGAACCATCAGTCAGTACGTGGAGGGGTGTGCACACGTACTGTTCCACCATGTTAGTGAAATGTTGCCTCCTGCTAACACGTTGCGTATCAGGTGGTGGTGCAGTTAGCTGTGGCGTGTTGACAAAAGTTTTCCACATCTCTGCCATGCTAACCCTGCCCTCAGAGGAGCTGGCCGTGACACAGCTGCCTTGGCGACCTCTTGCTCCTCCTCTGCCTTGGCCTTGGGCTTCCACTTGTTCCCCTGTGACATTTGGGAATGCTCTCAGTAGCGCGTCTACCAACGTGCGCTTGTACTCGCGCATCTTCCTATCACGCTCCAGTGCAGGAAGTAAGGTGGGCACATTGTCTTTGTAGCGTGGATCCAGCAGGGTGGCAACCCAGTAGTCCGCACAGGTTAAAATGTGGGCAACTCTGCTGTCGTTGCGCAGGCACTGCAGCATGTAGTCGCTCATGTGTGCCAGGCTGCCCAGGGGTAAGGACAAGCTGTCCTCTGTGGGAGGCGTATCGTCATCGTCCTGCCTTTCCCCCCAGCCACGCACCAGTGATGGACCCGAGCTGCGTTGGGTGCCACCCCGCTGTGACCATGCTTCATCCTCATCCTCCTCCACCTCCTCCTCATCCTCGTCCTCCTCGTCCTCCAGTAGTGGGCCCTGGCTGGCCACATTTGTACCTGGCCTCTGCTGTTGCCAAAAACCTCCCTCTGAGTCACTTCGAAGAGACTGGCCTGAAAGTGCTAAAAATGACCCCTCTTCCTCCTCCTCCTCCTCCTCCTCCTGGGCCACCTCCTCTTCCATCATCGCCCTAAGTGTTTTCTCAAGGAGACATAGAAGTGGTATTGTAACGCTGATAACGGTGTCATCGCCACTGGCCATGTTGGTGGAGTACTCGAAACAGCGCAACAGGGCACACAGGTCTCGCATGGAGGCCCAGTCATTGGTGGTGAAGTGGTGCTGTTCTGTAGTGCGACTGACCCGTGCGTGCTGCAGCTGAAACTCCACTATGGCCTGCTGCTGCTCGCACAGTCTGTCCAGCATGTGCAAGGTGGAGTTCCACCTGGTGGGCACGTCACATATGAGGCGGTGAGCGGGAAGGCCGAAGTTACGCTGTAGCGCAGACAGGCGAGCAGCAGCAGGATGTGAACGCCGGAAGCGCGAACAGACGGCCCGCACTTTATGCAGCAGCTCTGACATGTCGGGGTAGTTGTGAATGAACTTCTGCACCACCAAATTCAGCACATGCGCCAAGCAAGGGATGTGCGTCAAATTGGCTAGTCCCAGAGCTGCAACGAGATTTCGCCCATTATCACACACCACCAGGCCGGGCTTGAGGCTCACCGGCAGCAACCACTCGTCGGTCTGTTGTTCAATACCCCGCCACAACTCCTGTGCGGTGTGGGGCCTGTCCCCCAAACATATGAGTTTCAGAATGGCCTGCTGACGTTTACCCCGGGCTGTGCTGAAGTTGGTGGTGAAGGTGTGTGGCTGACTGGATGAGCAGGTGGAAGAAGAGGAGGAGGAAGCCGAGAAGGAGGAGGTGGCAACAGGAGGCAAAGAATGTTGCCCTGCGATCCTTGGCGGCGGAAGGACGTGCGCCAAACAGCTCTCCGCCTGGGGCCCAGCTGCCACTACATTTACCCAGTGTGCAGTTAGGGAGATATAGCGTCCCTGGCCGTGCTTACTGGTCCACGTATCTGTGGTTAGGTGGACCTTGCTACAGATGGCGTTGCGCAGTGCACACTTGATTTTATCGGATACTTGGTTGTGCAGGGAAGGCACGGCTCTCTTGGAGAAGTAGTGCCGGCTGGGAACAACATACTGTGGGACAGCAAGCGACATGAGCTGTTTGAAGCTGTCTGTGTCCACCAGCCTAAATGACAGCATTTCATAGGCCAGTAGTTTAGAAATGCTGGCATTCAGGGCCAGGGATCGAGGGTGGCTAGGTGGGAATTTACGCTTTCTATCAAATGTTTGTGAGATGGAGAGCTGAACGCTGGCGTGTGACATGGTTGAGACGCTTGGTGACGGAGGTGGTGGTGGTGGTGTTGGTGGTACATCCCCTGTTTGCTGGGCGGCAGGTGCCAACGTTCCTCCAGAGGCGGAGGAAGAGGCCGAGGCGGCAGCAGCAGAATAGGCCGAGGCGGCAGCAGCAGAAGAGGTAGCAGGGGGAGCCTGAGTGACTTCCTTGGTTATAAGGTGTTTACTCCACTGCAGTTCATGCTTTGCATGCAGGTGCCTGGTCATGCAGGTTGTGCTCAGGTTCAGAACGTTAATGCCTCGCTTCAGGCTCTGATGGCACAGCGTGCAAACCACTCGGGTCTTGTCGTCAGCACATTGTTTGAAGAAGTGCCATGCCAGGGAACTCCTTGAAGCTGCCTTTGGGGTGCTCGGTCCCAGATGGCGGCGGTCAGTAGCAGGCGGAGTCTCTTGGCGGCGGGTGTTCTGCTTTTGCCCACTGCTCCCTCTTTTGCTACGCTGTTGGCTCGGTCTCACCACTGCCTCTTCCTCCGAACTGTGAAAGTCAGTGGCACGACCTTCATTCCATGTGGGGTCTAGGACCTCATCATCCCCAGCATCGTCTTCCACCCAGTCTTGATCCCTGACCTCCTGTTCAGTCTGCACACTGCAGAAAGACGCAGCAGTTGGCACCTGTGTTTCGTCATCATCAGAGACATGCTGAGGTGGTATTCCCATGTCCTCATCATCAGGAAACATAAGTGGTTGTGCGTCAGTGCATTCTATGTCTTTCACCGCTGGGGAAGGGCTAGGTGGATGCCCTTGGGAAACCCTGCCAGCGGAGTCTTCAAACAGCATAAGAGACTGCTGCATAACTTGAGGCTGAGACAGTTTCCCTGGTATGCATGGGGGTGATGTGACAGACTGATGGGGTTGGTTTTCAGGCGCCATCTGTGCGCTTTCTGCAGAAGACTGGGTGGGAGATAATGTGAACGTGCTGGATCCACTGTCGGCCACCCAATTGACTAATGCCTGTACCTGCTCAGGCCTTACCATCCTTAGAACGGCATTGGGCCCCACCATATATCGCTGTAAATTCTGGCGGCTACTGGGACCTGAGGTAGTTGGTACACTAGGACGTGTGGATGTGGCAGAACGGCCACGTCCTCTCCCAGCACCAGAGGGTCCACTAACACCACCACGACCATGTCCACGTCCGCGTCCCTTACTAGATGTTTTTCTCATTGTTATGGTTCACCACAACAACAAATATATTATTTGGCCCAATGTATTGTATTCAAATTCAGCGGGATATAAATTTGAGGCCTAGTATTTAGGCGCTGGGTGACCGGTATGGATTTAGTGACAGAATTAGACTTGGAAATGCACAGAAGCGTGTGTGTGTGAAGTTATTCTGAATGACCCAATGTGCACCTTGAATATTATATACCCTTTTAGGGATAGATTTCAAATAGCTCTGATATAGCAGAAACCACTAAATTATGAAATTGCTAAATTGGGAATTGTACTTCAACCCAGAACAAAAAATGTGCTTTGACGGACACTAAATAACTTTCCCAGCCACAACAGGACAGCGGTAACGAGAGATTTAGCGGGATATAAATTTGAGGCCTAGTATTTAGGCGCTGGGTGACCGGTATGGATTTAGTGACAGAATTAGACTGGGATATGGCCAAAAAATAACCACACTATTGCTGGTTAAATGCACTTGGTGACAGGCGCAGCTTGCCCCTGATTTAGTATATGGCCAAAAAATGAACAGACTATTGCTGGTTAAATGCACTTGGTGTGACAGCTTCACCCTGATGTAGGCTTTAGCCAAAAAACAACCACACCATTGAGGGTTAAATGCACTTGGTCGCAGCTTGGATGCACTTGGTCGCAGCACCGCACAAGACACAAAATGGCCGCCGATCACCCCAGAAAAAAGTGACTGACAAACGGTCTGGGCAGCCTAAAAACAGTGAGTGAGCATTTGAATTTCAGCAGCTCAATGATGCACAGCTGCAGATCGATCGATTAATCAAGTGAAGTCCTTTGGAGGAGTTAATCTGCCTAATCTCGCCCTACTGTCGCATCCGCAACCTCTCCCTACGCTAATCAGAGCAGAGTGACGGGCGGCGCTATGTGACTCCAGCTTAAATAGAGGCAGGGTCACATGGTGCTCTGGCCAATCACAGCCATGCCAATAGTAGGCATGGCTGTGACGGCCTCTTGGGGCAAGTAGTATGACGCTTATTGATTGGCTGCTTTGCAGCCTTTCAAAAAGCGCCAAGAAAGCGTCACAAAAGCGCCAAGAAAGCGACGAACACCGAACCCGAACCCGGACTTTTACGAAAATGTCCGGGTTCGGGTCCGTGTCACGGACACCCCAAAATTCGGTACGAACCCGAACTATACAGTTCGAGTTCGCTCATCCCTACTTATTAACTCAGCGATCTACATACATTTAGTTGTGTGGGTGCAGTGCACAATCTTTTTACCCTGCCCTGAGCCCAGTGACACAGAAAAATTACTTTTATCCGTCTGTTAGTTAGGTGGGTGGTGGCGGACATTTTATTCAAGCTCAGTGCACCAGTACTGCATAAGTGCATTTGTGACATTTAAATACAAGCTTGAAATACTTCAATAATTTTCTGGGTTTAAAAAAAAAAAAACACCCATTTTTGGCAATATATTACATCTGGGGTCTATGCTGCATTTGTTAGTGTGACTTACAAGCTAGAAATACTGAAATATTATTCTGGGTTTAATAAAACACGAATTTTGGGCCAAATAGAAAATTTGCAGCCTTGGCTGCACCTGTCAGTGTGAGATACACGCTTGAAACACTACAATAATATTCTGGGTTTAAAAAAACACCCATTTTTAGCAATACCCTACATCTGGAGCCTTTGCAGCATCTGTCAGTGTGAAAGACAAGCTAGAAATACTTCAATAATATTCAGAGTTAAAAAAAAAACACCTATTTTTGGCCAATTACTAAATTTGCGGCCTTGGCTGCATCTGTCAGTGTGAGATACAAGCTTAAAATACTGCAAAATTATTCTGTTATTAAAAAAAATAAAATTTTACAAAATACTAAAGTTGCAGCCTTAGCAGCTGCATCTGTCAGTGTGGAATACACGCGTTAGACACTGGTTTTCTATTCTGTTATTAAAAAAAAACACCCATTTTGGGCAAAATACTAAATTTGTGGCCTTGGCTGTATCTGTCAGTGTGAAATACAAGCTTCTGAGAAAAAACAGGAAGTCTGAGCTGATCTGACATGGTCGAAGGATTGTGCTGTGAGAGACTGAATCCGATTCCATCCTGGCTTGCGGATGTCCGGCAGTGAATGGACACTCAGAGGAAGGAGAGTAGCTGTTGTACCCTTATTAGATCCAGCTCTTTGAAAGAGAGGTTGTCCCAGGAAGACCATTTCCAGTGTGTGGATAAGAAGCCTTATTATCAAGCAAGGCCGCACGGCTGCTGAGAGGTTGGTGGCCATCCCAGGTAAGCGGTATCCTCGGGCCCAGAACGGACGCAGGTGAGTACACCTGGTTACTGATTATATGATACTGTGTGGCGCCTGAAGTAACAGACTAGCCTAGGCCTTGTATTAGTTAGATAGCTAGGGTTATATCTTTTGTTAGGCCCTACTGTACTGGACTGCAGCACAGTAATTGACTTGCAGGCTCTGCTGCGTCTGCCACCGGTTAGGTGTGTCCTCTGTAGCAGCACAGCATGACTTTCAGGCTCTGCTGTGTGCGCCAACAGGCTAGGCCTGTCCCTCAGACAGGAACGGTGACTGTGGACCTGGGGTATTACTTCTTCTGTTTATACTTGTGTTATTACTATTGTCAAAGTAAAGTTTCTGTTCTTGCACATAAAGCTGGTGTCAGTGTCACTTTCCTTGTCTGTGACTTCGCTGTATCCTGGGGAGCCCACCCCAGTACACGGCTTACAACTTGGCGTAGTCGGCAGGATACAGCGACCATTATGGACGGGAACACGGCGGGAGAATGTCCCCCGGCACCAGTGGTGCCGGATTAGGACCCAGCCCAGGGTGCACAGATGCAAGTCCAGCTTGCCCCAAACAACATGGCTACCCCAGTAGGATACATCCCTGTAGGGGCACTGCTGTGTCATCTGCCAAAGTATGATGGTAGAAACATGACATTGCAGGACTGGACTGAAAGGGTGCGAAGTGTGGTTAAAATGTGTAACCTGACCCCCGAACTGCGGGCCGAGGTTGCGTTAGGAGCCCTAGAGGGTGACGTCTGGCAGACAGTGATGGTAAGGCCCAACTCTGAGAGAGATACCCTAGAGAAGATATTCTCCCTGCTAGAGAGAGCCCAAGGGGGGCGGGCCAAAGTGGTACAGGTACGGAGTCACTTCTTTAACCGACCCCAGCGAGAGGGCGAGAACCTGATTCAATATTCCAATGCTCTACAGGAGAGGCTGAATGAGATACAACGACGAGACCCTGAGGCCATGGGCGCCTTCCAGGAGGTGGATCAGATTCTATGAGATAAGTTCATAGTGGGGCTCTCCAATAAATTCTTACAAGATAAATTACAAGAGATGACCCGAACAATGGCCGACATAACATTCTACAGCGTCTACTTTTCCGCCGTAGAGAGAGAGGAAGAGCCCATACCTGCGGCAGAGAGAGTAGTGAATAGCATGCATTTTACAAGGGTTCGGCAGGGGTCTGAAGAATCAGAGTCTTTAAAGGATGTGGTCCAGGCCCTGTGGGCAGAATTGAAAGAGCTTTGGCTGGAAGTGTCCCAGATGAACGCAGAACCATTCTGGCCTCCGGAAACGGTCCCCGCACCTCGTGCCACTTCACCCAGAACAACCCCGGTGAGGGGGCCGGTCAGAAGATGGCCCCTCTGTTGGGCTTGCCTAAAGTACGGCCATTTAGCCAAAGAGTGCCCAGAATATTTAGCGTCTCAGCCTAAGTTTAACTTCCGACCGCTGCAGTAGCTGGGCGTCCTGTGGCTGTGCACCAGAAGTTAAGCCCTCTGCGTGAAGAACAAGATCTGTATGCCAGCAGCCCCGTATTAGAAGCCGAGTTGGAAGGCCGAAAGGTCTGCTGCCTAGTTGATACAGGGTCAGAGTGCACTCTAATGCCTCTGGAGTTCTTCGAGAGACACTTTGGGCGTATGATGGAGCCCGAAGACGGAAGCGTCATCAGGCTGAAACGCAGATTTGCCTGCTGGTAGCCTGGGTCCTTGTCATTGTGAAGGACGGATGTGTTCCTATACGCTGCTGTAATGTTGAGGACGAATTAACCGTCCCCGCAAACACCCTGCTGGCCAAAGTTTATATGTCTGAAGGGGGTATCGCTAAACGAAGGGGCTTCACGCTGCAGCCGTATAGGAGATCAGCCTGGACCTATGCTGTGGAGATCCATTCAAGGGAAACCCCGACAGCAGAGTGGAACGGTCGAGTGATCATGGCCCGTATGGAGGTGGACTGCAGAACCCTGACCCCGGGGGAACAAAAGCTGCTGGAAGACACCCTCTGGGAATTTCAGGAGGCCTTCTCAAGACATGATGAGGACTTTGGGTGTGCTACTGCCATCGAACATGAAAACCCAAGCGGCAATGCTCCGCCGATCAGGGAACGTTACCGGCAGATCCCACCTAAAATGTATCAGGAGGTGAAAGATATGGTGGCCAGCATGTTGGAGAACCGAGTGATCCAGGAGAGTCAAAGTCCGTGGGCTGCTCCATTAGTCTTGGTGCGGAAGAAAGATGGGAGTCTCCGGTTCTGCGTGGATTATCGGAGGCTGAATGGTCAGACTGTCCGGGATGCCTACCTCCTTCCGCGGATTGAGGAGTCATTATCAGCCCTAAGCCAAGCAAAGTTCTTCTCAACTCTTGACCTGGCTAGTGGGTACTGGCAGGTGCCGGTGGCCAAGAAAGACAAAGCAAAGACGGCCTTCATTCTATGGGACTCTACGAGTTCAACCGGATGCCCTTCGGCCTCTTCAATGCTCCGGGGACATTCCAGCGATTGATGGAACACTGTCTGGGGGACCTCAACTTCAAATCAGTATTGATATACCTGGATGTCATAGTAGTGTACGAGGCTTCCTTTGAAGATCACCTCCAGAAGCTGCGACAAGTCTTGGGACGGCTACGAGACCATGGGCTCAAGATCAAGCCAAAAAATGCCAGCTGTTCCGACAGTAGATAGAGTACTTAGGACATGTGGTCACCCAGGAGGGGGTAAAACCGGCCCCCAGCAAGGTGGAGGCCGTTCAGAAGTGGCCCGGCCAAGTACGCTATGGGAGGTATGGGCATTCGTGGGACTGGCCGGCTACTACAGGAGGTTTATACCTAAATTTGCTCATCTGTTATGGGGGGATCTGTGGATGACGGACACTGTTATTGGGGGATCTGTGGATGACGGACACTGTTATGGGGGGATCTGTGGATGACGGACACTGTTATGGGGGGAACTGTGGATGACGGACACTGTTATGGGGGAACTGTGGATGATGGACACTGTTATGGGGGGATCTGTGGATGATCGACACTGTTATGGGGGATCTGTGGATGACGGACACTGTTATGGGGGATCTGTGGATGACACTGTTATGGGGATCTGTGGATTACGGACACTGTTATGGGGGATCTGTGGCTGGCACTGTTACAAGGGGATCTGTGGCTGGCACTGTTACAGGGGGGGGGGGATCTGTGGATGGCACTGTTATACATGTGTCATCCACAGACCCTCCCAGCCCATAACTGAGCCATCCACAGATCCCCCGCCGCTCCAGTATACTAATATAATATGTCTTATTCAATTAATAGTTATTAAATATGCCTCTTTATTCCTAATAGTACCTTAAATCCTAAGCGCTTCAGTACAATGCCGGCAGGCCGGGCGGGCGGCGCGTCACTCACTGACGTCACTTGCCTGCGCCGCCTGCTTCATTCATAAAGTAGGCGGCGTAGGCACGTGACATCAGGGAGTTACGCTGCCGCCCGCCCGGCCTGCATTCTACTGAAGCGTACTGAAACGCTTAGGATTTAAGGTACTATTTGGCATAAAGGGGCATATTTAATAACTATTAATTGAATATGACATATTATATTAGTATACCGGAGCGGCGGGGCGGGGCTATTGTACAGTGACTGCACCGCCCCACCGCTATTGCCGGCCCCAGCTCCTCCTCCCAGTCCCTCCCCGAGTCCCCGCTCGCTTTACATCGCAGCTTGCGATGTAAAACTGACAGCATTCGCCGTATAAGACGCAGGGCATTTCCCCCCCATTTTGGGGGGAGAAAAAGTGCGTCTTTTACGGCGAAAAATACGGAATTCGTTTTATTGCTCTAACTTCGTCTTTTAGAATATTCCGAATATTCTAAAAGACGAAGTTAGAGCATTAAGAATATACGTAAAAAGTTGAAATCACAATTCGATTATTATAACCTGAATGAATCGAATTGCGATTTCAACTTATACAGTCTACCATGTTTGGTTTGTTATCACGATAATACGTAATTTAAATAATCATGTTTGTGTGTCCGTACGTGCGTGCGTGCCTGTCTTTGTCTTTGGATCGCAAGGGGAGTGGAGAGAGACAGAGATAACTTTATTCGAAAATGGCAAAGAGCAATTTTAATCAAGTAGAGCTGGAAGCTTTGATCAATGTAAGTAATTCTACCGAAAAAAGTATGTCACTGTTAAAGGGGCGGCCACAGTTCTAGTCACTGTTAAAGGGGCGGCCACAGTTCTAGTCACTGTTAAAGGGGCGGCCACAGTTCTAGTCACTGTTAAAGGGGGCGGCCACAGTTCTAGTCACTTTTAAAGGGGCGGCCAAAGTTCTAGTCACTGTTAAAGGAGGCGGTCACTATTCAAGTCACTCTTAAAGGGGCATCCACAGTTCTAGTCACTTTTAAAGGTGCGGCCACAGTTCTAGTCACTGTTAAAGGGGCGGTCACTATTCAAGTCACTCTTAAAGGGGCGGTCACTATGCAAGTCGCTCTTAAAGGGGCGGTCACAGTTCTTGTCACTGTTAAAGGAGGCGGTCACTATTCAAGTCACTCTTAAAGGGGCGGCCACAGTTCTAGTCACTTTTAAAGGGGCGGTCACTATGCAAGTCACTCTTAAAGGGGCGGCCACAGTTCTAGTCACTGTTAAAGGGGCGGTCACTATTCAAGTCACTCTTAAAGGGGCGGCCACTGTGGAGTTTAGTTCTTATATTTGCCTTGAATATAAATTTATTTATTTATTTTTTTACTTTCATATAGTTCCATAGGGAACTATATAAATATCTACTCTTTTACCGTTTTGATATTACATTATATTTTTTATGGTTGACATGACTATAATTACTAATAATTGTATGTTACAACTTTGGGATTACATCCTTTCATTGTTATCTTGCAGACTATGTTGTCGAAGGGATACGATGACATAAAATGCCGTCTTGAAAAGCAGGCCATAGTACGGAGAGAAGCACGCCGGCTGTGGCACCTGCATGGAACAATTCATTCGAAAAATTCCATGCTCAAGAAATGGTCCGACCTAAAGCGCCACAGGATGGATCTGATGAAAGAGGTCAGAGACAAGAACTGTCCAGGTACGATGCTTACATTATTTTTCTATCACCCACCTATTGTTATTTATGTGTTCAGTTATGCAAATAAGTATTTCTATCCCTTTACAACTGATAACTTAGTTTAGTGGTGTCGAACCGATGGACAGGGTGCTAGAGGCAGCTAGAGGCATACCCTTGAAAAGGTCTAAGGCGTACTAATCGGCTTTAGACATTTACTACCATACAGCTTTACAGGCACACTATTAACAGCTCAGTCAGCATATTGAATGTAGGCAGCTGTTACAGCAAAATGATAATTGTGTGGAAGACGGACTATACTGGTATTCAGGTACAATGGGAACGTTGGAAATTTGCAATAAATAATTTAGTTGGGTTTCTCTTCTGCCTAAATGTTCTCCAGCACGGATTTAGTAAATGTTGGGACACGTAGCTGATAATCCTTTTACAATATATACATACACTCACAGCGAGATACAGATATATAAACCCTTATCCAATGTAAACCCTTATCCAATGTCAAAACAGTTGACTTGGTCCACTTCATTGGAATAACCCTGCAACAGTCCCTTCCGAACCAATACCCCCGCTACCTCATTAACATACTCAACAGTAAACCATCTGAAAGACTTCATTCGTAGTTTCATCAAACACCAAATCATGTGAAATCAAACATAGGGGTAATAATCATTATCCCATCCAGGTCCCACCATAGATAAATTTGTGTACCGTTAGCTTTTTTTTGGGGCTTTGCTTGTTTATCTTGTTATTTTAAAAAAAATTGTTCATTACAGGGGTGCCTCTTCCTAAAGTGCGCCCTAAGCGCTCGAATAAGAAGAAGGTGGTGAAGGAGGAGATGACGGAGGATAAGGAGCAGGAACAGGAGCAGCCAGGACCATCAGGGCATCAGGCCCATAGCCCACCTGAGGCAGTTCAGGTCCAGGAGGATGAGGAGGAGGAAGACGAGGTGGTGACCACACCCCGCCTAGGAGGGTAAATATATTCTGTTGATGTTTTAATGTCCCCACACACATACAGGTGTCAGTTTAGTCTTCACCACAGGCAGATTTTATTCAAGAAAATAATTATAAACAAGTTCAAGTTCAACCTCTAATTGTTATTCAGACTTCAGATATTGCATAACCTAAGTCCCCCACTTTGCGTTCACTCCAAGCAGTGTAACAAAAATATTAGTATATCACCAATCTTTAGGGTCTGTCAGAGACCATGCTTCATTTCTCTGCAGGTTCAGTTTTCACAATCTCCTGTCCACACTTGAAAAGAGCAGCATTTTTAATCCAAACTTTATTAAAAAAGGCTTGATGGAGTACAGGAGTGACCTGTGCCACTATATCTGTCTGGGACACTCAGTCCAAAACACGGACCCCAATTAATTCCACGTAATTTTTATTTTACAGCTAGCTGATGTTACTGGTGTACTGATTTCAGTAAAGTATCTGAATGAGGCATACTGTTTAATATTGGATGTAACGAGCATCCAAGATATAACAATTTTCTTAGACTAAAAAATAAAGTGCACAAAACCATATTAATATTTATCTAAAAAATGGTGTAAAAACTATGAAACTGTCAACAAAGAACGTACAACACACAACAGTAATATAAAACATGAACACTATAAAGTAATTAATCTACATCAAAAGCATCAACTTAACTACTAAGTCCATAACCCTAAAGTCTAAAGAACTATTATTAATCCTAACTAAACCAATATATAATGGATTAACATAGTAACATAGTATAAAAGGCCGAAAAAAGACATTTGTCCATCCAGTTCGGCCTGTCATCCTGCAAGTTGATCCAGAGGAAGGCAAAAAAAAACCTGTGAGGTAGAAGCCAATTTTCCTCACTTTAGGGGAATAAAAAATTCCTTCCCGACTCCAATCAGGCAATCAGAATAACTCCCTGGATCAGCGACCCCTCTCTAGAAGCTATAGCCTGTAATATTATTACCCTCCAGAAATACATCCAGGCCCCTCTTGAATTCCTTTATTGTACTCACCATCACCACCTCCTCAGGCAGAGAGCTCCATAGTCTCACTGCTCTTACCGTAAAGAATCCTCTTCTATGTTTGTGTACAAACCTTCTTTCCTCCAGACGCAGAGGATGTCCCCTCGTCACAGTCACAGTCCTGGGGATAAATAGATGATGGGAGTGATCTCTGTACTGACCCCTGATATATTTATACATAGTAATTAGATCTCCCCTCAGTCGTCTTTTTTCTAATGTGAATAATCCTAATTTTGATAATCTTTCAGGGTACTGTAGTTGCCCCATTCCAGTTATTACTTTAGTTGCCCTCCTCTGTACCCTCTCCAGCTCTGCTATGTCTGCCTTGTTCACAGGAGCCCAGAACTGTACATAGTCCTCCATGTGTGGTCTCACTAGTGATGTGTAAAGTGGTAGGACTATGTTCTTATCACGGGCATCTATGCCCCTTTTGATGCAACCCATTATCTTATTGGCCTTGGCAGCAGCTGCCTGACACTGGTTTTTGCAGCTTAGTTTGCTGTTTACCAAAATTCCTAGGTCCTTTTCCATGTCAGTGTTACCGAGTGTTTTACCATTTAGTATGTACGGGTGACTTGCATTATTCCTTCCCATGTGCATAACTTTACATTTGTCAGTGTTAAACCTCCTCTGCCACTTATCTGCCCAAGCCTCTAATCTATCCAGATCCCTCTGTAGTAGTATACTGTCCTCTGGAGTATATACACAGTATATTGTCCTCTGTAGTATATACACAGTATACTGTCCTCTGTAGTATATATACAGTATACTGTCCTCTGTGGTATATATACAGTATACGGTCCTCTGTAGTATATATACAGTATACTGTTCTCTGTGGTATATATACAGTATACGGTCCTCTGTAGTATATACACAGTATACTGTTCTCTGTGGTATATATACAGTATACTGTCCTCTGTAGTATATATACAGTATACTGTCCTCTGTGGTATATATACAGTATACGGTCCTCTGTAGTATATATACAGTATACTGTTCTCTGTGGTATATATACAGTATACGGTCCTCTGTAGTATATATACAGTATACTGTTCTCTGTGGTATATATACAGTATACTGTCCTCTTCAGTGTAAATTACTTTACACAGTTTAGTGTCATCTGCGAAAATTGATATTTTACTATGCAAGCCTCCTACCAGATCATTAATAAATATATTGAAGAGAATAGGGCCCAATACTGACCCCTGAGGTACCCCACTAGTGACAGTGACCCAATCTGAGTGTGTACCGTTAATAACCACCCTCTGTTTTCTATCACTGAGCCAGTTACTTACCCACTTACAGACGTTTTCTCCCAGTCCGAGCATTCTCATTTTATATACTAACCTTTTATGTGGTACAGTGTCAAATGCTTTGGAGAAGTCCAGATATAAGACATCCATTGATTTGCCGCTGTCAAGTCTAGAACTTACCTCCTCATAGAAACTGATTAAATTAGTTTGGCATGACCGAACCCTCACGAAGCCATGCTGATATGGCGTTATTTGGTTATTTCCGTTGAGATGCTCTAATATAGCATCTCTCAGAAGACCTTCAAACAGTTTACCCACAACAGATGTTAAACTTACCGGCCTATAGTTTCCAGGCTCTGTTTTTGGACCGTTTTTAAATATTGGCACCACATTTGCCATGCGCCAATCCTGTGGGACATTCCCTGTCAGTATAGAGTCCGCAAATATCAGAAATAAGGGTCTGGCTATGACATTACTTAATTCTCTTAGGATACGGGGCTGTATGCCATCCGGTCCTGGCGATTTGTCTAGTTTAATCTTTTTAAGTCGCTGATGTACTTCTTCCTGGGCCAGACAGGGCTTTATCTGCTTTATGCACCAAACAATGATTGTCTTTTAAAGTAGATTTAAAATGCATATTTCCTTTACTTTTACAGCAATAAACAACTTATTGACAGAAGTCTAAAAAGTGCAGCAGGAGCAGTGCGACCGTATGAGAAAATTCAGGGCGCAGCTGATGAAAAGGGTGAGGGACGAGCTGACCCTAGAAGAGGAGGCCAACAAAAGGGCCATGGATGGACTGCTGCAAAAAATCTAAGAAATTTAAAAATTGCCGTAATTTTTTTTTTTTTTCATTTGTTTTTTGGGGCTGTTTTTTTTTTTTTAAAAGATTGTTTTATAAAACTTTATTGTTCTATAAAATTTGTTGTGTTTTGTTTTATTGTAACCAATGGGGTTACAGTACGGACAATTTAGTCTGGGCCAAAGTAATAATTCATCATCATTACATACAGCAGCCGCCGTTACATGGAAGCAGGGTAATAGACATGGCGCCGCTTATGGTCGGAGCCCCGAACGCTATTATGAAAGTAGCCTTACCGTGTTCCTAATGCTGTCTGTTCTGCTGTCTGTACTCCTGACCCTGGAATAAAGGGGCCTTACAACAAATGTCTAAAATTACACCGTAACATTACATAAAAATAAAAAACAACACACGTTATCAAACTGTAAAAAATGGATTTATTAAAACAAAAATAATAAAGAAAGCCTCTATGGCAACTTTTTCAGCTCCGAAACTATTTTGTCCAGTTTTCGGAGCTGGTGGAGGTTTATTTCCTCCATTTGCCGCAACTTGCGATTAAAGCTTTGCTGAATTTTTTTTAGCTCCGCTATATTTTTTCTGAATTCTTGTTTGGTTGCCTCCAGCTCTCCTATGGCCATGTTTTATATATATTCTTAATATTGCTCTAACTTCGTCTTTTAGAATATTACGAATATTCTAAAAGACGAAGTTAGAGCAATATTAAGAATATACGTAAAAAGTTGAAATCGCAATTCGATTATTTCAAGTTATAATAATCAAATTGCGATTTTAACTTAGCACTGCTATATTCCATATTCGTTAATTCTAGCCTAATATGGAATATAGCAGTGCTAAGTTGAAATCGCAATTCGATTATTATAACGTGAATTAATCGAATTGCGATTTTCAACGTAATTCTCTAATCCGACAGTAAATTCTAGTATATGGAGACGCTCCATGAGCACGGAAGTTGGCAGAAGTGGCAACGGGCACTGACTGGAGCAGTAAAAAAAAAAAAAAAAATTTAATATTCGATTTCGCGAATATATAGAACGATATTCTAAATATTCGCGAAATTGCGATATTCGAGAAAAAAAATTGCAATTCGAATATTCGCGCTCAACACTACTCAGGAGAAGTTGGGCAATGTGTTTGGGGGTGTCTTTTTACATATACCCCTGCTGGGTGAGAGAAATATCTCTCTAAAATGACAACTTTGTATAAAAAAATGGGAAAAGTTGACTTTTAGAGAGATATTTCTCTCACCCAGCATGGGTATATGTAAAAACACACCCCAAAACACATTTCCCTACTTCTTCTGAGTATGGTGATACCACATGTTTGATACTTTTTTGCAGCCTAGGTGGGCAAAGGGGCCCAAATTCAAAAGAGTACCTTTAGGATTTCACAGGGCATTTTTTACACATTTGGATTTCAAACTACTTCTCACACATTAGGGCCCCTAAAATGCCAGGGCAGTATAAATACCCCACAAGTGACCCCATTTTGGAAAGAAGACACCCCAAGGTATTTCGTGATGTGCATAGTGAGTTCATGGAAGTTTTTATTTTTTGTCACAAGTTAGTGGAATATGAGACTTCATCATCATTTTCTGCTAACTTAAAAAATAAAAACTTCTATGAACTCACTATGCCCATCAGCGAATACCTTATGGTGTCTACTTTCTGAAATGGGGTCATTTGTGGGGTGTTTCTACTGTCTGGGCATTGTAGAACTTAAGGAAACATGACAGGTGCTCAGAAACACTATAACTTTTGCGCAAACCAATAAATATACACTTATTGCATTTTTTTTATTAAAGACATGTAGAACAATAAATTTAGAAAAAAATGTATATAGAAATTTAGTTTTATTTGAAAATTTTACAACTGAAAATGAAAACATTTTTTTTTACCCAAAAATTCAGTAAATTTGGATTAATAACAAAAAAAGTTAAAATGTCAGCAGCAATAAAATACCACCAAATGAAAGCTCTATTAGTGAGAAGAAAAGGAGGTAAAATTCATTTGGGTGGTAAGTTGTATGACTGAGCAATAAACGGTGAAAGTAGTGTAGTGCAGAATTGTAAAAAGTGGTCTGGTCATTAAGGGGGTTTAAGCTAGGGGGGCTGAGGTGGTTAAAGGGCTTCTGTCACCCCCCAAAATTCATTTTTCATTTTTGGGCTAATTAAAATCCTTATAGTGCGATTGTTCAATATATAATGCTCTTACATTTTTCTGTGGCTTAGTTTCTTAAAAAAACAAACACTTTTATAATATGTTAATTACCTTTCTACCAGCAAGTAGGGCAGTTGCTTGTTGGTAGCCGCAGCATCCTCCTTTCAAAAAAAGCCCCCTCCTGTTGATTGACAGGGCCAGCGAGCGCTCTCCTCCTTCGGCTGGTTCTGTCTGCATTCCAAATCTCGCGCCTGCGCCGTACCGGTCTTCATTCGGCGCAGGCGCACTGAGAGGAGGACGCTCGCGCGGCTGCTCCTTCCTCAGTGTGCCTGCGCCGGGTGTAGATGTGACGTCATCGGCTCAGGCGCACTGACGAAGGAGTAGCCGAGCGAGGTCCTCCTCTAAGTGCGCCTGCGCCGACTGAAGACCGGTACGGCGCAGGGGCGAGATTTGGAACGCAGACAGGGCCAGCCGAAGGAGGAGAGCGCTCGCTGGCCCTGTCAATCAACAGGAGGAGGGGGCGTTTTTTTTAAAGGAGGATGCGGCGGCTACCAGAAAGCAACTGCCCTACTTGCTGGTAGCCAGGTAATTAACATATTATAAAAGTGTGTTTTAAAAAAAAACTAAGCCACAGAAAAATGTAAGAGCATTATATATTGAATAATCACACTATAAGAATTTTAATTAGCCCAAATATGAAAAATGTCTTTTGGGGGGTGACAGAAGCCCTTTAATATTGAAGCTCTTGCTGCATCTGCAAAAACAAGTTTTCACAAATTTAATAATTTTCTGGCTTTGAAAAAAACAATTTTTGGCAATATCTAACATCTGGTGCCTTTGCAGGATTAGTCAGTGTGCAATTTAAGCTAGAAATACAGCCATAATTTTCTGGGTTTTTAAAAACACCCTTTTTTGGGCAAAATACACAATTCTACAGCCCTTGCTGCATCAGCACGTGTGAAATTCAAGGGTTATATACAGCTGTCATATTCAGTTATTAAACAAACACCAATTTTGGGCAAAAAACTTATTTGCAGCCTTTGCTGCATATGTCATTGTGAGATACACACTTTATATACTGTGGTTCTATTCAGTTATTTAAAAAAACAACCATTTCAGGCAAAAAAGTTTAATTTGCATAGTCTGGATCTGTACATGTGAGATACACACTTTAGATACTGTGGTTCTATTCAGTTATTTAAAAAACAACCATTTTGGGTAAAAAACTTTAATTGCAGCCTAGTCTGGATCAGTATGTGTGAGATACACCCTTTAGATACTGTGGTTATATTATTTTATTAATAAAACACCGTTTTTGGGCAAAATACACAATTTTGCAGCCTTTGCTGCATATGTCATTGTGAGATACACACTCTATATACTGTGGTTCTATTCAGTTATTTGAAAAACAACCATTTTGGGCAAGATCCTAAATTTGAGAAATACGCGGAGAGTGTCAAATAAGGGACGTGGCCCAGGTCGTGGTGCTGCTGGTGGAGCTCCTGTTGCAGGGAGAGGACGTGGTCGATCTTAGCCAGCTACACGCCCTTCCTCAGGTGCAAGCAGGCGACAGAACCTGCAGCAGTATTTGGTGGGGCCTAATGCGGCTCTACGAATGGTGAGGCCAAAGCAAGTACAGGTGATAGTAGATTGGGTTGCTGACAGTGCCTCCAGTTCTTTCACATTGTCTCCCACCCAGTCTCCTGCTGAAAGATCAGAGTTGGCACCTGCAGCCGATGTCCATCAGTCTTTCACCTTACCTCCTTGCAAATCAGCCAAGCAGTCTGAGCCCCAAGTTATGTAGCAGTCTCTTCTGATTTTTGATGACTCTGTTAGCAGGGTTTTCCAGGGCCATCCACCTAGCCCTGCCCCAGAAGTGGAAGAGATGCCCAACCACTTATCTTTCAAGATGAGTACATGAGAGGACAGTCGCAGCACGTCTCGGATGATGATGAAACACAGGTGCCAACGGCTGGGGCTTTCCAAAGTATGCAGACTGACAAGGAGGGCAGGGGTGAAGACTGGGTGGAAGATGATGTGGAGGACTATGAGGTCCTCGACCTCACATGGAATCAAGGTCATGCGAGTGACCTATGTAGTTCGGAGGAAGAGGCGGTGGTCGCACAGAGCCACCAGCACAGCAGAAGAGGGAGCAGGGTGCAAAAGCGGAGCGGCCATCCTCTAGACAGTACGCCTGCTACTGCCCACCGCAGCAAGGGACCGAGCACACCAAAGCCAGCTCCAAGGAGTTCCCTGGCGTAGGAGCTGTGGACGGGCCTTGAACAACAGACCAATGAGTAGTTGGTGCCAGTGAGCCTCAAGCCCGGCCTGGTAGTGTGCGATAATGGGCTGAATCTCGTAGAAGCTCTGGGACTAGCCGGTTTGACGCACATCCCTTGCCTGGCACATGTGCTGAATTTGGTGGTGCAGAGATTCCTTAAAAATTACCCCGATATGTCAGAGCTGCTGCATAAAGTGCGGGCCGTCTGTGTGCGCTTTCGGTGTTCTCACCCTGCTGCTGCTCGCCTGTCAGCGCTGCAGCGTAACTTCGGCCTTCCCGCTCACCGCCTCATATGCGACGTGCCCACAAGGTGGAACTCCACCTTTCCCATGCTGGCCAGACTGTCGGAGCAGCATCAGGCGATAGTGGAGTTTCAGCTGCAGCACGCACGGGTGAGTCGCTCGGCGGAACAGCCCCACTTCACCACCTATGACTGGGCCTCTATGCGAGACCTGTGTTCTTTGTTGCGCTGTTTTGAGTACTTCACCAACATGGCCAGTGCCGATAACGCTGTTCTCAGCTTTACTATCCCACTTCTATGCCTCCTTGAAAAAATGCTGCTGGCGATGATGGAAGAGGATGTGGCACAGGAGGAGGAGGAGGAAGAGGGATCAAATTGTAGGGTTTCCAGCCAGTCTTTCCCAAGTGGCTCCAAGGGTAGGTGTACCCGGTAGTTAAAGGGAACCTGTCACCAGTGTTATGGTGTCCTAACTAAGGGCAACATAAATAAGTGACTGATTCTCTAAACAAAATGCTGGGTTACTTTCTTTAATTGACCCAGTCAATCTGCCAACATCTGGTATTAAAAAGCTCAAGCTGATAATGATGAGTCATGAATATTTATGAGCTCCTGACTCTCCCCGCCTACCGGCTGCAGATTGACAGTTAGTTTCCATATAAATCAGCAGCAGGTGGGCAGGGGAGTGGCTATACCTCTGAATTAAATATACGCTGGACTCAATGACATCACACTGGACTCATATAAGCTCATTAGCATGTGGCATGCGGCATCTTTGTGTGTATATTATGAGGTAACCATCTGTCACACCAGTAAGTGAATACATCTAAGGTACATTTTAGTAGTTAATGATTGTATATAATTAGTTAGATTATAATCAAATATCCACATGACAGGTTCCCTTTAAAGGGATTCTGTCACCAGTTTTTGACCCCCACATTCAAAAATATGGTTATGTGCATGGAGCTCTTGTGATTCCTAATGTGGTCTTATAAGCTAAATCTGTAGGCTCATTTAGTGTAAAAAACGTTTTATCTAGCCTGTCATTCATCTCACTAAGGTGCCCAGGGGGATGCTCATGTCTTCCAGATGCCGCCCGCACCCGCCGCCGTTCATGCTCAGCTCCTCCTTTGCTGTCATCAGCGCCGCCTCAGAATCCTTTGCTACTCCTCCGGCTCTCCCTCACTCCCCCCTCCTTCTTCTCTAACATCCCGCGCGTGCGCACAGGCCTGTGCCTGATGCGCCCGTGCGGACTTCTCCATTCGGCTTCATTGAGCAAAGTGCGCATGCGCCGGCACTTCGCTCAACCTCCCGATGACCTGAAGGCTGGCGCCAGTGTTCAGGTCATCGGGAGGTTGAGCGAAGTGCCGGCGCATGCGCACTTCGCTCAATGAAGCCGAACCGAGAAGTCCGCATGGGCGCATCAGGCACAGGCCTGTGCGCACGCGCGGGATGTTAGAGAAGGAGGGGGGGGGGAGTGAGGGAGAGCCGGAGGAGTAGCAAAGGATTCTGAGGCGGCGCTGATGACAGCAAAGGAGGAGCTGGGCACGAACGGCGGCGGGTGCGGGCGGCATCTGGAAGACATGAGCATCCCCCTGGGCACCTTAGTGAGATGAATGACAGGCTAGATAAAACGTTTTTTACACTAAATGAGCCTACAGATTTAGCTTATAAGACCACATTAGGAATCACAAGAGCTCCATGCACATAACCATATTTTTGAATGTGGGGGTCAAAAACTGGTGACAGAATCCCTTTAACTTTACCCACCCTCTCAGTTATCTCATAGGGCCCTTGCCACTTTGCCATGAACTTGCTCTCCACTGTGTGGACTAAGACTAAAACCCGGTCCCCTGGACTGAACTAAGATGGGCTGTCCTGTTGTATATGTTCGCTTGTGCCTCCTGTGCCTGGAGAATATGCTCTTTCACAATAGGTGTTATTTGAGCTATTCGCTCCTGCAATGTAGTAACATGTTCAATGTCACAGCCAATGTGGACAAGCTCACGTTCATTAAAATCATTGAACCAGGCATGGATCCCGGAGGACTTGTCCGTACCTTGTGCAGAATAGACATGTATACCGGCCTTACCCAGCCATTGTTATACTACAGCGCAATTGTTAATTCTTGTATTTTGGATATTTCACACTCTTTTGGAGTGTACCCTAATAAAAAAATAAAATAAAAATTAATAATAACAAATTTGTCTGTTACATTTTCGGGTAAAATAAAAAAAAATTTGGGTGTTATGTACCACTGTTATACCTAGTAGACAGGTTAAAAAAATAAAAAAAATGTGTATGTTACATTTTTGGGTGAAATTCACAAATTTTTGTGTGTGATGTACCACTGTTATACCTAGTAGACAGATAAAAAAATAAAATAAAAATAAATTTGTCTGTTACATTTTCAGGAGAAATTCACCAATTTTGGTATGTAATAGACCCCTGCTCTACCTAGTAGACAGGTTAAAGGGACTCTGTCACCACTTTCTAACCCCCACTTTTAAAACTATTGTTCTGTCCATGGAGCCCCTGTGATTACTAAGGTGTTGTTATAAGCGAAATCTGCAGGCTCGTTTTGATAAAAAAAACCTTTTATCTAACTTGTCAGTCATGTAGATAAGGTGCCCAGGGCGTTTCTCCTGGTCTGAACATGCCGCCCGCCGCCGCCGCCGTTGGTGCCCAGCTCCTCCTCTGCTCTGAATTTGCGCCGCCTGAATATCAAGAAATACGCCTCCGGCTCTCCCTCAGTCCCCCCTCCTTCTTTTCTAAGATCCCGCGCGTGCGGCAGTGTTCGCGTTATCGGGAGGTTGTGCGAAGTGCGCATGCGCACTTCGCTCAATGAGGCTGAATCTAAAAGTCCGCACGGGCGCATCAGGCACAGGCCTGTGCGCACGAGCGGGATCTTAGAAAAGAAGGAGGGGGGACTGAGGGAGAGCCGGAGGCGTATTTCTTGATATTCAGGCGGCGCAAATTCAGAGCCTGTCAGGCCTATTGGTTAATACTAAGTCCAGTATGGCCGTCCCTCTAGTCGGGTCCTGAACCAGTTGGGAGAGGAGGTAATTGTCTTTGGTTATTGCCAAGAACCTGTTTCCTTTATGAGATATATAAGTTTCAGTTTCCCAGTCTATATCTGGGTAGTTGAAGTCCCCAATAATAACCACCTCATTATGATTTGCCGCCTCGTCTATCTCGTTTAGTGGTAGATTTTCTGTGGACTCTGGTATATTAGGCGGTTTATAGTAAACTCCTATTAGTAATTTATTGTTGTTTTTAGCTCTGGCTAAATCCGGCCTTTCGTAGCGCATCTAGGATACTCTGAACTTTACTGAGGTGACTCTCCCAATCTTGATCACTATATCATCCAAGTAAGCGGCCATATATTCTCGATGTGGGCGTACGATTTGGTCCATAATGTACTGGAAGGACCCTTCCAGTGTAGAAAACACATTTTTTTTCCCCTAGCTTCTCTCGATAATGGAATTTGTCAGTATCACTTTGTAAGATCCAGGGTCATTATGTATCGAGCTGGCCCTAGTCTCTCAATGAGCTCATCGACCCAGGGCATGGGATAAGCATCTATTTTGGACACCTCGCTTAATTTGCGGTAGTCATTAAAAAACCACCATTCTCCATTGGGCTTCGGGACTAGCACTATAGGACTAGACCACCCAATTTTTAATTCCTAAATTACCCCTAGTTTTAACATTCTCTGGACCTCTTTGGAAACTATGTCACTTTGGGCCTCTGGTATCCAGTACGGTTTTAAATTTTCTCGCGCCTGAGGGTCCGTTAGAATCCACGACCTTGGTTAAGCCAGGGGTTTCTGCAAAGAAGTCCCTATTCTGCTGTAACAGGAGCTGGCATTGGTATTTTTGGGAAGGGGATAGGGTTTTGGCAATTTTTAAATAGTCGATGGTGGCATCCGATTGATGGGTCCCTATCCTTCCATGGTTTTAGCAAGTTGGTGTGGTAGATTTAATAGTAGAGTTGAGTGGACACCTGGATGTTCGGGTTTGACAGGTTCCGCTGAACTTCAAAAAAACTTTCGAATTCGGGACCCGAACTTGACCCCGAACCCGAACCCCATTTAAGTAAATGGGGACCCGAACTTTTGAGCACTAAAATGTCTGTAAAAATGTCATGGAAAGGGCTAGAGGGCTGCAAATTGCATCAAAATGTGGTTAAGAGTATGGCAAGTGCGCTGCAAACAAAAGTGGATAGGGAAATTACTTTAAATAACATAAAATACATTTAAAAAAAAATATCTTGATCTAGGAGGACGAGGTCCATATGGAGTAGGAGGTTGAGGAGGCGGTGGATGTGGCGGTGTAGGTGGAAGCGGCGGTGGAGGGGGAGGAGGTAGCCTACACAGTTTTTTGGTTTTAAATTTATTTTTATTTTTTTAAATTAGGGTACACCCCAAAACATTGGGAAATATAGCCTGTGATAACCCCCTCCAGTCGTGCTAAACATGACTAAACAAGACAATACACTGGCTGCAGGGCAGGCCAGCATCTCCAAGGCGTAAAGGGCAAGCTCAGACCATGTGCCCAATTTGGAGACCTAGAATTTGAAGGGGGCAGACCCATCATTCAGTACGTATAGGCGTGTGCATATATACTGCCCCACCATTTTGCACGTCCCCGTGATGTCCATGATCTTCTCTATCAACTTTTGATGTTCTTTTATGCACCTACCATGGTGATCACGGGTGGCAGGGATTCAGGGTTCCAAGCCAGAGAGGGAGCCTGAGAAAGGGATACCACATCCAAGGGAGGTCAAACAGCGGAAATTTGGGACAAAGTATTGAAGCATAAGCTTCCAAGTTAAGGAGGGGGCACGTGGCAATTACCCACTCCCCACACGGGGAGGTAGTGACGATAAATAACAATACAGGACTCTTAAGATGCCCTGTTATTGGAATGATTAATACAAAATTATAGGGAATGTCACTGCGGTATTTTGTATTTGGAAACGTTAGCCAGGAGAGGCCCTGCTGCCGCTTTGTTGACTCTAGATAACTTCTGCCTGATCGCACGTCCCTGTGACGTCCACCATCCATTTAGATATCTTCTCTATCAACTTTTGATGTTCTTTTCTGAGCCTACCATGTTGATCACGGTTATCGGTCAATCAGGGTTCCACGCCGGAGAGGGAGCGTGAGAAAGAGAGACCACATCCAAGAAAGTTTAATTGTTTCAAATTAAATATGATAGAGTGGAAATATGGGACAAAGTATTGAAGTGCAAATGTGGGGCAACTTGTTAAAGTTTAAGCATTGAATGAAAGGAGGTGGTGCGCATCAAGTACATTTCTGAAATGTTATTCCCTGTCACCTATGCAGAGCAGGGGTTTATTCACATCCAAAATTGTAAAATGTTAACCCAAGAATGTAACAGAAAAATTAGTGAAATTTATTAAAGGGACTCTGTCACCACTTTCTAACCCCCACTTTTAAAACTATTGTTCTGTCCATGGAGCCCCTGTGATTACTAAGGTGTTGTTATAAGCGAAATCTGCTGGCTCGTTTTGATAAAAAAAAACTTTTATCTAACTTGTCAGTCATGTAGATAAGGTGCCCAGGGCGTTTCTCCTGGTCTGAACATGCCGCCCGCCGCCGCCGCCGTTGGTGCCCAGCTCCTCCTCTGCTCTGAATTTGCGCCGCCTGAATATCAAGAAATACGCCTCCGGCTCTCCCTCAGTCCCCCCTCCTTCTTTTCTAAGATCCCGCGCGTGCGGCAGTGTTCGCGTTATCGGGAGGTTGTGCGAAGTGCGCATGCGCACTTCGCTCAATGAGGCTGAATCTAAAAGTCCGCACGGGCGCATCAGGCACAGGCCTGTGCGCACGAGCGGGATCTTAGAAAAGAAGGAGGGGGGACTGAGGGAGAGCCGGAGGCGTATTTCTTGATATTTCGTGATCACCATGGTAGGTGCATAAAAGAACATCAAAAGTTGATAGAGAAGATCATGGACATCACGGGGACGTGCAAAATGGTGGGGCAGTATATATGCACACGCCTATACGTACTGAATGATGGGTCTGCCCCCTTCAAATTCTAGGTCTCCAAATTGGGCACATGGTCTGAGCTTGCCCTTTACGCCTTGGAGATGCTGGCCTGCCCTGCAGCCAGTGTATTGTCTTGTTTAGTCATGTTTAGCTTGACTGGAGGGGGTTATCACAGGCTATATTTCCCAATGTTTTGGGGTGTACCCTAATTTAAAAAAATAAAAATAAATTTAAAACCAAAAAACTGTGTAGGCTACCTCCTCCCCCTCCACCGCCGCTTCCACCTACACCGCCACATCCACCGCCTCCTCAACCTCCTACTCCATATGGACCTCGTCCTCCTAGATCAAGATATTTTTTTTTTTATGTATTTTATGTTAATTAAAGTAATTTCCCTATCCACTTTTGTTTGCAGCGCACTTGCCATACTCTTAACCACATTTTGATGCCATTTGCAGCCCTCTAGCCCTTTCCATGACATTTTTACAGACATTTTAGTGCTCAAAAGTTCGGGTCCCCATTTACTTAAATGGGGTTCGGGTTCGGGGTCAAGTTCGGGTCCCGAATTCGAAAGTTTTTTTGAAGTTCAGCGGAACCCGTTAAACCCGAACATCCAGGTGTCCACTCAACTCTACTATTAAATCTACCACACCAACTTGCTAAAACCATGGAAGGATAGGGACCCATCAATCGGATGCCACCATCGACTATTTAAAAATTGCCAAAACCCTATCCCCTTCCCAAAAATACCAATGCCAGCTCCTGTTACAGCAGAATAGGGACTTCTTTGCAGAAACCCCTGGCTTAACCAAGGTCGTGGATTCTAACGGACCCTCAGGCGCGAGAAAATTTAAAACCGTACTGGATACCAGAGGCCCAAAGTGACATAGTTTCCAAAGAGGTCCAGAGAATGTTAAAACTAGGGGTAATTTAGGAATTAAAAATTGGGTGGTCTAGTCCTATAGTGCTAGTCCCGAAGCCCAATGGAGAATGGTGGTTTTTTAATGACTACCGCAAATTAAGCGAGGTGTCCAAAATAGATGCTTATCCCATGCCCTGGGTCGATGAGCTCATTGAGAGACTAGGGCCAGCTCGATACATAATGACCCTGGATCTTACAAAGTGATACTGACAAATTCCATTATCGAGAGAAGCTAGGGGGAAAAAAATGCGTTTTCTACACTGGAAGGGTCCTTCCAGTACATTATGGACCAAATCGTACGCCCACATCGAGAATATATGGCCGCTTACTTGGATGATATAGTGATCAAGATTGGGAGAGTCACCTCAGTAAAGTTCAGAGTATCCTAGATGCGCTACGAAAGGCCGGATTTAGCCAGAGCTAAAAACAACAATAAATTACTAATAGGAGTTTACTATAAACCGCCTAATATACCAGAGTCCACAGAAAATCTACCACTAAACGAGATAGACGAGGCGGCAAATCATAATGAGGTGGTTATTATTGGGGACTTCAACTACCCAGATATAGACTGGGAAACTGAAACTTATATATCTCATAAAGGAAACAGGTTCTTGGCAATAACCAAAGACAATTACCTCCTCTCCCAACTGGTTCAGGACCCGACTAGAGGGACGGCCATACTGGACTTAGTATTAACCAATAGGCCTGACAGAGCAACAGACGTGCAGGTTGGGGGACACCTGGGAAATAGTGACCATAAAGTAATAACCTTCTAATTATCATTCAAAAGAGTGTTTTTACAGGGAGGAACAAAACAACCAACCTTAAAATAAAAAAAAAAACTAAATTTAGCCAACTAAGAGAGGCCATAGGTTTAACTAACTGGGACAAAGTCTTCAAAAATAAAATACAGCCACAAAATGTTATATCTTTAAAAGCATCCTAAAATCTCATTGTGAGAGGTACATACCGTATGGGAATAAAAGGTTAAGGAACAAAAAGAAACCAATGTGGATAAATAGAACTGTAAAGAAAGCAATAACTGAAAAAACAAAAGCATATAAATCACTAAAACAGGAGGGTAGCATGGAAGCACTGAAAAACTATAAGGAAAAAAATAGAACATGTAAAAAACTAATAAAAGTGGCCAAACTAGAGACCGAGAGAATAACCCTAAAATGTTCTTTAACCACCTCCGGACCGCCTAACGCACATGTGCGTTCCGGAGGTGGCAGGCTGGCGCACAGTCACGCATATATGCGTCATCTCGCGAGACGCGAGATTTCCTGTGAACGCGCGCACACAGGCGCGCACGCTCACAGGAACGGAAGGTAAGCGAGTGGATCTCCAGCATGCCAGCGGCGATCGTTCGCTGGCAGGCTGGAGATCCGAATTTTTTAACCCCTAACAGGTATATTAGACGCTGTTTTCATAACAGCGTCTAATATACCTCCTACCTGGTCCTCTGGTGGTCCCTTTTGTTAGGATCGACCACCAGAGGACTCAGGTAGGTCAGTACAGTCCCACCAAACACCACACTACACCCCCCCCCCCCCCGTCACTTATTAACCCCTTATAAACCCCTGATCACCCATGATCACCCCATATAAACTCCCTGATCACCCCCCCTGTCATTGATCACCGCCCTGTCATTGATAACCCCCCTGTCAGGCTCCGTTCAGACGTCCGTATGATTTTTACGGATCCACGGATACATGGATCGGATCCGCAAAACGCATACGGACGTCTAAATGGAGCCTTACAGGGGGGTGATCAATGACAGGCGGGTGATCACCCATATACACTCCCTGATCACCCCCTGTCATTGATCACCCCCCTGTAAGGCTCCATTCAGACGTCCGCATGTTTTTTACGGATCCATGGATACATGGATCGGATCCGCAAAACGCATACGGACGTCTAAATGGAGCCTTACAGGGGGGTGATCAATGACAGGCGGGTGATCACCCATATACACTCCCTGATCACCCCCTGTCATTGATCACCCCCCTGTCATTGATCACCCCCCTGTAAGGCTCCATTCAGACGTCCGCATGATTTTTACGGATCCATGGATACATGGATCGGATCCGCAAAACACATGCGGACGTCTGAATGGAGCCTTACAGGGGGTGATCAATGACAGGCGGGTGATCACCCATATACACTCCCTGATCACCCCCCTGTAAGGCTCCATTCAGACGTCCGCATGTGTTTTGTGGATCCGATCCATGTATCCATGGATCCGTAAAAAATCATGCGGATGTCTGAATGGAGCCTTACAGGGGGGGTGATCAGTGACAGGGGGGTGATCACCCTGATCACCCTGATCACCCCCTGTCATTGATAACCCCCCTGTAAGGCTCCATTCAGACGTCTGCATGTGTTTTGTGGATCCGATCCATGTATCCATGGATCCGTAAAAAATCATGCGGATGTCTGAATGGAGCCTTACAGGGGGGGTGATCAGTGACAGGGGGTGATCACCCTGATCACCCCCTATCATTGATAACCCCCCTGTAAGGCTCCATTCAGACGTCCGCATGTGTTTTGCGGATCCGATCCATGGATCAGCAAAAATTATACGGACGTCTGAATGGAGCCTTACCAGGGGCGTGATCAATGACAGGGGGGTGATCCGGGAGTCTATATGGGTGATTACCCCCCTGTCATTGATCACCCCCCTGTCATTGATCACCCCCCTGTCATTGATCACCCCCCCTGTCATTGATCACCCCCCCCCCCCCTGTAAGGCTCCATTCAGACATTTTTTGGCACAAGTTAGCGGAAATTTTTTGTTTGTTTTTGTTTTTTCTTACTAAGTCTCATATTCTACTAACTTGTGTCAAAAAATAAAATCTCCCATGGACGCACCATACCCCTCACGGAATCCAAATGCGTAAACATTTTTAGACATTTATATTCCAGACTTCTTCTCACGCTTTAGGGACCCTAAAAAGCCAGGGCAGTATAAATACCCCACATGTGACCCCATTTCGGAAAGAAGACACCCCAAGGTATTCCGTGAGGGGCATATTGAGTCCATGAAAGATTGAAATTTTTGTCCTAAGTTAGCGGAAAGTGAGACTTTGTGAGAAAAAAAACAAAAAAATCAATTTCCGCAAACTTATGCAAAAAATAAAAAATTTCTAGGAACTCGCCAGGCCCCTCATTGAATACCTTGGGGTGTCTTCTTTCCAAAGTGGGGTCACATGTGGGGTATTAATACTGCCCTGGCTTTTTAGGGGCCCGAAAGTGTGAGAAGAAGTCTGGGATCCAAATGTCTAAAAATGCCCTCCTAAAAGGAATTTGGGCCCCTTTGCACATCTAGGCTGCAAAAAAGTGTCACACATCTGGTATCGCCGTACTCAGGAGAAGTTGGGGAATGTGTTTTGGGGTGTCATTTTACATATACCCATGCTGGGTGAGAAAAATATCTTGGTCAAATGCCAACTTTGTATAAAAAAAATAGGAAAAGTTGTCTTTTGCCAAGATATTTCTCTCACCCAGCATGGTTATATGTAAAATGACACCCCAAAACACATTCCCCAACTTCTCCTGAGTACGGCGATACCAGATGTGTGACACTTTTTTGCAGCCAAGGTGGGCAAAGGGGCACATATTCCAAAGTGCACCTTTCGGATTTCACCGGTCATTTTTTACACATTTTGATTGCAAAGTTCTTCTCACACATTTGGGCCCCTAAATTGCCAGGGCAGTATAACTACGCCACAAGTGACCCCATTTTGGAAAGAAGACACCCCAAGGTATTCCGTGAGGGGCACGGCGAGTTCCTAGAATTTTTTATTTTTTGTCACAAGTTAGCGGAAAATGATGATTTTTCTTTTTTTTTCTTTTTTCCTTACAAAGTCTCATATTCCACTAACTTGCGACAAAAAAAAAAAAAAATTCTAGGAACTCGCCATGCCCCTCACAGAATACCTTGGGGTGTCTTCTTTCCAAAATGGGGTCACTTGTGGCGTAGTTATACTGCCCTGGCAATTTAGGGGCCCAAATGTGTGAGAAGAACTTTGCAATCAAAATGTGTAAAAAATGACCGGTGAAATCCAAAAGGTGCACTTTGGAATATGTGCCCCTTTGCCCACCTTGGCAGCAAAAAAGTGTCACACATCTGGTATCGCCGTACTCAGGAGAAGTTGGGGAATGTGTTTTGGGGTGTCATTTTACATATACCCATGCTGGGTGAGAAAAATATCTTGGTCAAATGCCAACTTTGTATAAAAAAATGGGAAAAGTTGTCTTTTGCCAAGATATTTCTCTCATCCAGCATGGGTATATGTAAAATGACCCCCCAAAACACATTCCCCAACTTCTCCTGAGTACGGCGATACCAGATGTGTTACACTTTTTTGCTGCCAAGGTGGGCAAAGGGGCACATATTCCAAAGTGCACCTTTCAGATTTTGCAGGCCATTTTTTACAGATTTTGATTGCAAAGTACTTCTCACACATTTGGGCCCCTAAATTGCCAGGGCAGTATAACTACGCCACAAGTGACCCCATTTTGGAAAGAAGACACCCCAAGGTATTCCGTGAGGGGCATGGCGAGTTCCTAGAATTATTTTTTTTTTGTCGCAAGTTAGTGGAATATGAGACTTTGTAAGGAAAAAAGAGAAAAAAAAAATCATCATTTTCCGCTAACTTGTGACAAAAAATAAAAAATTCTAGGAACTCGCCATGCCCCTCACGGAATACCTTGGGGTGTCTTCTTTCCAAAATGGGGTCACTTGTGGCGTAGTTATACTGCCCTGGCAATTTAGGGGCCCAAATGTGTGAGAAGTACCTTGCAATCAAAATGTGTAAAAAATAGCCTGCAAAATCTGAAAGGTGCACTTTGGAATATGTGCCCCTTTGCCCACCTTGGCAGCAAAAAAGTGTGACACATCTGGTATCGCCGTACTCAGGAGAAGTTGGGGAATGTGTTTTGTGGTGTCATTTTACATATACCCATGCTGGATGAGAGAAATATCTTGGCAAAAGACAACTTTTCCCATTTTTTTATACAAAGTTGGCATTTGACCAAGATATTTTTCTCACCCAGCATGGGTATATGTAAAATGACACCCCAAAACACATTCCCCAACTTCTCCTGAGTACGGCGATACCAGATGTGTGACACTTTTTTGCTGCCAAGGTGGGCAAAGGGGCACATATTCCAAAGTGCACCTTTTGGATTTCACCGGTCATTTTTTACACATTTTGATTGCAAAGTTCTTCTCACACATTTGGGCCCCTAAATTGCCAGGGCAGTATAACTACGCCACAAGTGACCCCATTTTGGAAAGAAGACACCCCAAGGTATTCCGTGAGGGGCATGGCGAGTTCCTAGAATTTTTTATTTTTTGGATGTCGTTTTTTTTGCAAAATTTTACAGCTGAAACTGAAAAATGTCATTTTTTTGCAAAAAAATCGTTACATTTTGATTAATAACAAAAAAAGTAAAAATGTCAGCAGCAATAAAATACCACCAAATGAAAGCTCCATTAGTGAGAAGAAAAGGAGGTAAAATTCATTTGGGTGGTAAGTTGCATGACCGAGCGATAAACGGTGAAAGGAGTGTAGTGCCGAAGTGTAAAAAGTGCTCTGGTCATGAAGGGGGTTTCACCTAGCGGGGCTGAAGTGGTTAATTATATTAATGTTAAAAAGTATAAATCTGAAGGTGTCGGCCCTTTAAAGAGTAATGATGGGGGAGACGCAGAGAGTGATGAGGAGAAAGCAAAGCTGTTAAATATTTTTTTCTCTCCAATGTATTCACTGAGAAAAATAAACTGTCAGATAACATGCAGAATATAAAAATAAATTCCTCATTAAAAGTGTCCTGTCTGACCCAGGAAGAAGTACAACAGCGACTTAAAAAGATTAAAATAGACAAATCGCCAGGACCGGATGGCATACACCCCCGTATCCTAAGGGAATTAAGTAATGTCATTGCCAGACCCTTATTTCTGATATTTGCAGACTCTATACTGACAGGGAATGTCCCACAGGATTGGCGCATGGCAAATGTGGTGCCCAAATTCAAAAAGGGTCCAAAAACAGAGCCTGGAAACTATAGGCCGGTAAGTTTAACATCTGTTGTGGGTAAACTGTTTGAAGGTTTTCTGAGAGATGCTATCTAAGAGCATCTCAATGGAAATAAGCAAATTCTGCCATATCAGCATGGCTTTATGAGGGATCGATCATGTCAAACTAATTTAATCAGTTTCTATGAAGAGGTAAGTTCTGGACTTTACAGTGTCAAATCAATGGATGTCGTATATCTGGACTTCTCCAAAGCATTTGACACTGTACCACATAAAAGGTTAGTATATAAAATGAGAATGCTCGGACTGGGAGAAAACATCTGTAAGTGGGTAAGTAACTGGCTCAATGATAAAAAACAGAGGGTGGTTATTAACGGTACACACTCAGATTGGATCACTGTCACTAGTGGAGTACCTCAGGGGTCAGTATTGGGCCCTATTCTCTTCATTATATTTACTAATGATCTTGTAGAAGGCTTGCATAGTAAAGTATCAATTTTCGCAGATGACACTAAACTGTGTAAAGTAATTTACACTGATGAGGACAGTATACTACTACAGAGGGATCTGGATAGATTGGAGGCTTGGGCAGATAAGTGGCAGATGAGGTTTAACACTGACAAATGTAAAGTTATGCACATGGGAAGGAATAATGCAAGTCACCCGTACATACTAAATGATAAAGCACTCAGTAACACTGACATGGAAAAGGATCTAGGAATTTTAATAAACACTAAACTAAGCTGCAAAAAACAGTGTCAGGCAGCTGCTGCCAAGGCCAATAAGATAATGGGTTGCATCAAAAGGGGCATAGATGCCCATGATGAGAACATAGTCCTACCGCTTTACAAGTCGCTGATCAGATCACACATGGAGTACTGTGTACAGTTCTGGGCTCCTGTAAACAAGGCAGACATAGCAGAGCTGGAGAGGGTCCAGAGAAGGGCAACTAAAGTAATAACTGGAATGGGGCAACTACAGTACCCTGAAAGATTATCTAAATTAGGGTTATTCACTTTAGAAAAAAGACGACTGAGGGGAGATCTAATTAATATGTATAAATATATCAGGGGTCAGTACAGAGATCTCTCCCATCATCTATTTATCCCCAGGACTGTGACTGTGACGAGGGGACATCCTCTGCGTCTGGAGGAAAGAAGTTTTGTACACAAACATAGAAGAGGATTCTTTACGGTAAGAGCAGTGAGACTATGGAACTCTCTGCCTGAGGAGGTGGTGATGGTGAGTACAATAAAGGAATTCGAGAGGGGCCTGTATGTATTTCAGAGGTTCAGGTACTCTGAGATACTACCTCTACATACAGGGGTTTGAATCAGGCATTTGAAATACAGCCATTTTGTGCAAAGATATATTTACTGCAGGCCTACAGAGGTTCAGGCCCTCTGAGATACCACCTCTACATACAGGGGTTTGAATTAGGCATTTGAAATACAGCCATTTGAAATACAGCCTTTTTGTGCAAAGATATATTTACTTTAGGCCTACAGAGGTTCAGGCCCTCTGAGATACCACCTCTACATACAGGGGTTTGAATTAGGCATTTGAAATACAGCCATTTGAAATACAGCCTTTTTGTGCAAAGATATATTTACTTCAGGCCTACAGAGGTTCAGGCCCTCTGAGATACTACCTCTACATACAGGGGTTTGAATTAGGCATTTGAAATACAGCCATTTTGGGCAAAAAAATATTTTATTGAGGCCTAGTCTGGTTCAGGCCGTGTGAGATACACCCTTTACATACTGTCGTTCTATTCTACTATGAATTAAACACCCATTTAGGGCAAGATCCTAAATTTAAAAAGTATGAGGAGAGCATAAAATACGGGATGTGGCCCAGGTTGTGGTGCTCCTGGTGAAGCTCCTGTGGCAAGGAGAGGACGTGGTCGATATGTGCCAGCTACACGCACAAGTGAAACCCCTTCCTCAGGTGCGAGTAGGCGACAAAACCTACAGCGGTATTTGGTCGGATCTAATGCTGCTCTACGAATGGTGAGGCCTGAACAAGTAAAGGTGATAGTAGATTGAGTTGCTGACAGTGGATCCAGTTCCTTCACATTGTCTCCCAACCAGTCTCCTGCTGAAAGACCACAGTTGGCACCTGCAGACGATGTCCATCAGTCTTTCACCTCACCCCCTTGCAAATCAGCCAAGCAGTCTGAGCCCCAAGTCATGCAGCAGTCTCTTCTGCTTTTTGATGACTTTGTTATCCAGGTTTTTCCAGGGACATCCACTTAGCTCTGCCCCAGAAGTGAAAGAGATTGAGTGCACCGATGCCCAACCACTTATCTTTCAAGATGAGTACATGGGAGGACCATCGCAGCACGTCTCGGATAATTACGAGACACAGGTGCCAACTGCTGGGGCTTTCGAAAGTGTGCAGACCGACAAGGAAGGCAGCGGTGAAGACTGGGTGGAAGATGATGTGGAGGACGATGAGGTCCTCGACCCACATGGAATCAAGGTCATGCGAGTGACCTATGTAGTTCGGAGAAAGAGGCAGTGGTCGAACAGAGCCACCAGCACAGCAGAAGAGGAAGCAGGGTGCAAAAGCGGAGCGGACGTCCTCTAGACAGTACGCCTCCTACTGCCCACCGCAGCAAGGGACCGAGCACACCAAAGCCAGATCCAAGGAGTTCCCTGGCGTGGCAGTTTTTCACAACAATGTGCTGACGACAAGACATGAGTGGTTTGCACGCTGTGCAATCAGAGCCTGAAGCGAGGCATAAACGTTCTCAACCTGCCTGATGAGGCATTTAAGTGCAAAGCACAAACTGCAGTGGAGTAGACACCTCAAAAACCAAGAAAGGTCTCTGGCTCCTCTTGCTTCCTCTTCTGCTGCAGTCGCGGCCTCTTCATCCACCTCTGGAGTGACAATGCAACCTGGCACCCCGCAAACAGAGGATCTTCCAGCAACACCAACACCTGGGTCACCAAGCATCTCCACAATGTCCCACGCAAGCGTTCAGCTCTCCATATCCCAAATGCTGGAGAGGAAGAGGAAGTACCTCCCTACCAACCCGTGATCCCTAGCCCTGAATACCAGCATTTCTAAATAACTGACATTTGAAATGCTGTTATTCCGTCTGGTGGAGATGAATAGTTTTAAAGGCCTTACGGTGGTGGCTGTCCCACAGTACGTCGTGCCCAGCCACCACTACTTTTCAAGATGAGCCATCCCTTCCCTGCACCACCAAGTAGGGGACAAAATCAGGTGTGCACTGCGCAACGCATTTGTGGCAAGGTGCACCTGACTACGGATATGTGGACCAGTAAGCACGGTCATAGCCATTATATATCTCCATAACAGAACACTGGGTAAATTCAGTGGCGGCTGCGCATGAGGCGGATAGCAGTTTGGTGCATGTCCTTCCACCACCAAGAATTGCAGGGTTCTTCAGTTTGCCTCCTGTTGCTTCTTCCTCCTACTCTGCTTCCTCATCCTCTACCAGCTCCTCATCCGGTCAGCGTAACACCTTCACCACCAACTTCTGCACAGCCAGGGGTAAACAACAGCAGTCAGTTTTAAAACGTATCTGTTTGGGGGACCACACACCGCACAGGAGCTGTGGACGGGCCTTGAACAACAGACCGATGAGTGGCTTGTGCCAGTCAGCCTCAAGCCCGGCCTGGTGGTGTGCGCTAATGGGCAACATCTTATAGCTGCTCTGGGACTAGCCGGTTTGACACACATCCCTTGCCTGAATTTGGTGGTGCAGAGTTTCCTTAAAAATTACCCCGACATGTCAGAGCTGCAGCAGCAGCACGCATGGGTGACTCGCTCGGCGGAACAGCACCACTACACTACCAATGACCAATGACTGGGCCTCCATGCGAGACCTGTGTTCCTTGTTGTGTGTTTTGAGTACTCCACCAACATGGCCATTGCCGATAACGCCGTTCTCAGCGCTACTATCCCACTTCTATGCCTTCTTGAAAAAACGCTCCTGGCGATGATGGAAGAGAATGTGGCACAGGAGGAGGAGGAGAAAGAGGGATCATTTTTGTAGGGTTTCCGGACAGTCATTCCCAAGTGGCTCCGAGGGTGGGTTCCTTCACCCATAAACCCAAGGTACACAATTGTCCAGCCAGGGCACAGTTCTGTAGGATGAGGAGGAGGAGATGGAGGAGGAGGAATCATGTTCATAGCAGGGTGGCTCCCGAACCAGCTCATGGCCATCACTGGTGCATGGATGGGGGGATACAGAGGACACAGACGATACACCCCCCACAGAGGACAGCTTTTCGTTGCCTCTGGGCAGCCTGGCACACATGAGCGATTACATGCTGCAGTGTCTCCGCAACGACAGCCGAGTTCCCCACATTCTAACTTGTGCTGATTACTGGGTGCTGGATCCCCGTTATAAGGACAACGTACCATCCTTAAATCCCTCACTCGAGCATAATAGTTAGATGCGCGAGTACAAGTGCACGCTGGTAGACGCGCTGCTGGTGGCATTCCCACCTGACAGCGGGGGCACAGTGGAAGCACAAGGCGAAGGCAGAGGAAGAGGTCGCCAACGCAGCTGGGGCACCGCCAGCACCTCAGAAGGCAGGGTTAGCATGGCCGACATGTGGAAAAGCTTTGTCAGCAAGCCTCAACAACCAGCACCACCAGCTAATATGGAACGTCTTAGCAGGAGGCAGCATTTCAGCAACATGGTGGAGCAGTATGTGTGCACACGCCTACACATACTGAATGACGGGTCTACCCCCTTCAACCTCTGGGTCTCCAAATTGGGCAGATGGCCTGAGCTTGCCCTATACGCCTTGGAGGTGCTGGCCTGCCCTGCAGCCAGTGTATTATCTGAACGTGTGTTTAGCACTGCAGGGGAAGTCATCACAGACAAGCACAGCCGCCTGTCCACAGCCAATGCGGACAAGCTCACGTTCATTAACCCCTTAGGGACTTAGGGCATACCGACACGCCCTGTTTCCCGAGTCCTTAAGGACTCAGGGCTTACCGGTACATCCTAACTTTAAACAGACATTGCGGCGTGGTGGGGGTTAATAGGAACAGGATGCCCGCAGAAATCATTCAGCAGGCATCCTGTCACAACGCCGGGGTGGTCATGTGAACCCCCCCGTATCGGCGATCGCCGCAAACCACAGGCCAATTCAGACCTGCGGTTTGTGGCTTTTATCTGCGGTTGCGGCGGCTGTGCGGCGGCCATCGTGTCCCCATGCGGCCGTAGGGGGGACCCGATGGCATGGAAGGCAGTGTGATGTCTAAGGAAGGCATCGCGCTGCCTTCCGGTGAAGAGCCTGTGAGATCCAGCCCCCTGGATCTCACAGGCCGGAAGCTGTATGAGCAATACACCAATAAGAGAACAGAAGTATTGAAATACATTGTAAATTATTAGACCCCCAAAGTGGGACAAAAAATAAAGTAAAAAAAAAATTGGTAAAAAATAGGGGGGGGGGGAAAGCATACATATTAGGTATCGCCGCGTCCGTAGCTCTATAAACATATCACATGATCTAACCCTTTAGATGAACACCGTAAAAAAATAAAAAATAAAAATTGTGCTAAATAAACAATTTTTTTGTCGACTTACATCACAAAAAGTACAACAGCAAGCAATCAAAAAGGCGTTTGCCCACCAAAATAGTACCAATCTAGTCGCAACCTCATCCCGCAAAAAATGAGCCCCCACCTGAGACAATCGCCCAAAAAATAAAAAATCTATGTCTCAGAATATGGAGACACTAAAACATAATATTTTGGTTTTAAAAAAAAGCTGTTATTGTGTAAAACTTACATAAATAAAAAAAAGTATACATATTAGGTATCGCCTACATCAAAAAAAGTGTAATAGCAAGCAATCAAAAATTCAAAAGCACCCCTAAATAGTGCCAATAAAACCATCATCTCATCCCACAAAAATCATACCCTACCCAAGGTAATCGCGCAAAAACTGAAAAATGTATGGCTCTCAGACTATGGAAACATTAAAACATGATTTTTTTTGCTTTAAAAATGAAATAATTGTGTAAAACTTACATAAATAAAAAAAAGTATACATATTAGGTATCGCCGCATCCGTGACAACCTGGTATATAAAAAAACACATGATTTAACCTGTCACATGAATGTTATAAATAACTAAAACTAAAAACAGTGCCAAAACAGCTATTTCTTGTTATCTTGCCTCACAAAAAGTGTAATATAGAGCAACCAAAAATCATATTTACCCTAAACTAGTACCAACAATACTGCCACCCTATCCTGTAGTTTCTAAAATGGGGCCACTTTTTTGGAGTTTCTACATTAGGGGTGCATCAGTGGGGCTTCAAATGCGACATGGTGTAAAAAAAAACAGTCCAGCAAAATCTGCCTTCCAAAAACCGTATGGCATTCCTTTCCTTCTGCGCCCTGCCATGTGCCCGTACAGCTGTTTCTGTAAACTACAGAATTAGGGCCATAAATATTGAGTTTGGTTTGGCTGTTAACCCTTGCTTTCTATCTGGAAAAAATATTAAAATCGAAAATCTGCCCAAAAAGTGCAATTTTGAAATTGTATCTCTAATTTCCATTAATTCTTGTTGAACACCTAAAGGGTTAACAAAGTTTTTTAAATCAGTTTTGAATACCTTGAGGGGTGTAGTTTATAGAATGGGGTCTTTTTTTTGGTGGTTCCTATTATGTAAGCCTCGCAAAGTGACTTCAGACCTGAACTGGTCCCTAAAAATTGGGTTTTTGAAAATTTCAAGATTTGCTTCTAAACTTCTAAGCCTTGTAAAAGCCCCAAAAAATAAAATATCATTCCCAAAATGATCCAAATATGAAGTAGACATATAGGGAATGTAAAGTAATAACTATTTTGGGAGGTATTACTATGTATTATAGATGTAGAGAAATTGAAACTTGGAAATTTGCAATTTTTTCAAATTTTTGGTAAATTTGGTATTTTTTATAAATAAATTTATTTTTTTTTTAACTTAATTTTTCCAGTGTCATGAAGTACAATATGTGACGAAAAAACTATCTCAGAATGGCCTGTATAAGTCAAAGCGTTTTAAAGTTATCAGCACTTAAAGTGACACTGGTCAGATTTGGAAAAAATGACCAAGTCCTTAAGGTGAAATAGGGCTGAGTCCTTAAGGGGTTAAACTGAACCAGGCATGGATCCCTCAGGACTTGTCTGTACTTTGTGCAGAATAGACATGTATACCGTCACTAACCAGCCATTGTTATACTGCAGCGCAATTGCTCATGTTTGTATTTTGGATATTTCACACTCTTTTGGTGTGTAACTTAATTTTACAAAATTGAAATAAAACCAAAAACCTGTGTTGGCTATCTTGTCCTTCTCCACCGCCGCTTCCACCTACTCCGCTATGTCCACCGCCTCCTCAAACTCCTACTCCATATGGAACTCCACCTCATAAATCCATATTTTTTTTTTTTGAGTACGTGTTTTATTTTATATCATTTTTCTATTTAGTCAATTACATTTTCTGGTGGAATTCACCAATTTTCTGATGTATAGTACCACTGCTATACCTAGTATGACGGTTAAAAAAAGAAAAATTGCCATTAACATTTTCTGGTGAAATTAACCAATTTTTGGGTGTATAATACCACTGCTATACCTAGTAGGCCGGTTAAAAAAATAAAATAAATTGTCATTAACATTTTTGGGTGAAATTTACCAATTTTTGGGTGTGAAGTACCACTGCTATAACTAGTAGACAGGTTAAACAATAAAAAAAAAAAATGTCTCTTACATTTTATGGTGAAATTCACACATTTTTGGGTGGAATGTACCACTGCACTACCTAGTAGGCCGGTTAACAAAAAATAATAAATTGTCAGTTACATTTTATGGTCAAATTCAGCAATTTTTGGGTGTGAGGTAACACTGCTATACCTAGTAGACCGTTAAAAAAAAAATAATTGGCAGTTACATTTTACAGTGAAATTCAGCAATTTTTTGGTGTGATGTACCACTGCTATACCTATTAGACCGGTAAAAAAACAAAATATAACATTTGTCAGTTACATTTTATGGTCAAATTCACCAATTTAGGGGTGTAATATACCCCTCCTCTAACTAGTTGACAGCTTAATAAATTTCAATAATTTTTATTTTACATTTTCGGGTGACAATAAACTATTGTTTTCTGTCATAGACCCCCTGCTCTACCAAGTAGACAGGTTAATTAATTTCTGCAATTTTTCTGTTACATTCTTGGGTTGACATTATACAATTTTAGACGTGAATAAATCCCTGCTCTGCATAGGTGACAGGGAATAACATTTCTGAAATGCTTATTTAATTGATGCGCGCCACCTCCTTTGATTCAATGCTGAAACTTAAACAAGTTGTACCACATTTAAGCTTAAATACTTTGCCCCACATTTCCGCTATACTCTTTTGGCCAACATTTGCGCCTCAATAGCTTTTCCCACAATTCCGCTTGACTTTTTTTGCCCACATTTAGGCTTCTGTAATTTGTCCCACATTTGCGCCTCAATAACCTTTCCCACATTTCTTCTTGATCCCAAATTTTTAAAATACGTTTATCTCCCTTAAATTTGGTCTATTTTTCTCACGCTCACTCTCCGGCCTGGAACTATGATTCCTCACCACCTCTAATCACCATGGTAGGCGCATAAAATAGCATTGAAAGTTGATAGAGCAGATATCAAATTGGATAGTGAACATCACGGGGACGTATGCACACGCCTACACGAACTAACTGACAGGGGTCAGCCCCTGCAACTTCTGGGTCTTCAAATTGGGCACATGGCCTGAGCTTGCCCTTTATGCCTTGGAGGTGCTGGCCTGCCCTGCAGCCGGTGTATTGTCTAAATGTGTGTTTAGCATGCCTGGAGGGTTATATTTCCCAATGTTTTGGGGTGTACCCTAATTTAAAAAAATAAAAATTAATTTAAAACCAAAAAGCAGTGTAGGCTACCTCCTCCACCGCCACTTCCACCTACACCGCCACATCCACCGCCTCCTCAACCTCCTACTCCATATGGACCTTGTCCTCCTAGATCAAGATTATAATTATTTTTTTTACGTATTTTATGTTATTTTAAGTCATTTCCCTATCCACATTTGTTTGCAGAGCACTTGCCATGCTCTTAACCACATTTTTCTGGCATTTAAAGCCCTCTAGCCCTTTCCATGACATTTTTACAGCCATTTTGGTGCTCAAAAGTTCGGGTCCCTATTGACTTCAATGGGATTCGGGTTCGGGGTCAAGTTTGGTTCGAGTTCAGGTCCAGAAATCAAACTTTTTATCGAAGTTCGGCCGAACCCGTCAAACCCGAACATCCAGGTGTCTGCTCAACTCTAGTATTTATGTCTAATATGAAGGCAAGGAGTCAGTGGAAGAACCTCCAGAGATATCTCTGTATTTGTCTGATGAGTACTGGTCCATGGAGAAATCTATCAGTTAATAATTTCCAACCTAATCCACGAGTCAAATCTTTCATAAGAATATTTAGAATAAACATAAAAGATTTTTCCGATTTGATTCCCTAAACTAGGGATGAGTACATCTTAAAACTTAGTAACATTTATTGATATGCATTAACCCTTGCTGCACCTTCACCGTACATGTCCGGTCTTTAAATATAGCACCCTCTTGTGAGCTCAGCAGGCACCATAGCCACAGGGTCTCTGCTCTTTAAAATTTCAAAGATATACTAATAGGGAACTTAGATTGTGAGCCCCATTGGAGAGAGCAAGCAATAATAATTTGTAAGGCGCTGCGGAATAGATCAGCATTATATAAGTGAAATAATAAAAAAAATAATAAATAAATAAAACAATACCCGGGGATATTGCCTGTGATTGGCGATACTGCCGATCATAGAGATTTAACCTCTCAGATGCCTTGGTTAATTGTGACAATGGCATATGAAGCAGCTTTCTGTGGGAGCACTGTACTCCTGGGGCTACAGTCGCTTAACTATGTGGAGATTAGGGATCTGTTACGGTACTTCTATATAAAAACTTTAGTTTCTCAGGAGAAACCAAGGCTTTTATAGCTGTAGTTCCCATGTACCCCTCAACTCTTGTTCCACATAATTAAAATAAAAAGAAACAATAAAAATAAATAAATAAATAAATGTAAATGACCACATCCAAAAACATTCATACTATTAAAATATTAAAATATTTATCCTGTACGGTGAACGCCATAATGGAAAAAAAAAATCTATATTGCCGTTTCACCATTTTTAGTCACCTCACCTCCCAAGAAAATTGAATAGAAAGCGTTTAAAAAGTCATACACAATTCAAAATGGTATCAGTAAAATCTACAGATCACCTAATAAAAATGAAATCCACAACTCCAAAATTATAACTATACAAAAATATTGTTTTTGAAATATATTTACATGTGGTATCACTGTAATCATACCGACACAGAGAATGAAGTTAGGTCAGTTTTACCATACAGGGAACACTGTAAAACCAATACCCATAAAAATGTGGTGAATTTTCCAATTTCACAACTTTTGGAATTTTTTTACAGCTTCCCAAGAGCCTTTTGCAGATGGATGATGTATATAAGGCACTGATAACGGAAATGATAATGGCCATATGTGCCAAAATAGAACGGCCCATTTGCTATGACATCACAGTGCCCTTCTGCACTGGGTCTCACATAATGCCTTCTAAATGTCATAATTCCTTCTTCATGATGGTCCTGATGCTCCTGCTCCTAGTCCTCCTAGTCCTCGTCAGACATTCCGTCAGCAATCGATCATCGAAGCGATTGTCAAGAGACAACAGTATGCGTGCACTCATCTAAGGGCGCAGAAGCTGAATGTGCTCCTGGCCAAGTTGCTGGTGCTGCAGTCTCTGCCTTTCCAAGTGGTGGACTGCACCTTTCAGAGAACTGATGTCTGGACTCTGCACCTTTCAGAGAACTGATGTCTTGTGCCGAGCAGAGGTGGAGAGTCCCAAGCCGTCATTTCTTTTCAAAAAAGGCAGTACCAGCCCTGCACACATATGTAGAACAGAAGGTGGGCCAGTCCTTCGGCCTGTCATTGTCTGCCAAAGTGCACGGCTGCGCCGAGCTGTGGTGCTATAACTACTGTCAAGGAAAATATATATCCTTTACGGCCCACTGGGTAAATGTGGGTCCAGCACAGCCACACTAGCAACTTGGCCAGGTGACGCCGCTTTTACCCCCACATTCTCACACCATTGGTCCTGCAACAATGTCCGCCTCTGCCTACTCATCCTCTCCTGTGTCCTCAGCCTCCACTGCAGAGACAATTCACAGTGCTCCTCAGGCATACCACATGTGCAGGGCACAGCAGTTTCACGCTGTTCTACACCTAGTTTGCCTGGGTGAACGGAGTAACACAGGAGAGGAACTGCACCGTGTCCTTCATCAAGAAATCAAATCCTGGCTTTCTCCTAAACAACTCAAATTTGGAACAATGGTGACCGACAACGAGAAGAACATGGTGTCAGTGCTGTGTCAAGGAAGTGTCCAATCTGGTTGTAAAGCGGTTCCTGAAGTCTTCACCCCATCTGCAAGACATCCTGAAAACGGACAGGAAACTTTGCATGCACTACAGCCACTTGTACACCACAAAACCCACCCTTCTTGAGCTGCAAAAGCAGAATGGCATCCCCCAACATAGGCAAATATGCAACGTTTCCACCAATTGGAATTCCACCCTCCGGAGGGATGACTACTGGCTCTCCACCATGTTAGACCCTCAATAGCGGTCCAAAATGGGGGGCCTTTTTTACACCCACTGAGAGGGAGGACAAACTGAACTACTATGGAGACATCTATTGTAGTCAGTTGGCCGCTGCCTATGTGCGTCATCACCCATCCTCACGCAGGTCTGACCAGTGGGCCCTCTGCGCTCACGTTCCACTGCCATAGCTGCTGGGGGGGAAGGCAGGACCAGTACCAGCTAAATCAGCAGCAACTGAAGTCGAGAGTCGCTGATGAGCAGTTTTCTTCACCCGCCTACTGAAGAAACTATTCACCAGCAGCAGCAGCTAGACATAGAGTAGAACCTGAATCAGCAGTTAGTGGCATACTTGGAGTGCACCCTGCCACCCCACAGCGAAGATCCCCTGGACTACTGGGCATTTGTAGCTGCAACTGGCTGAGTTTGCCCAAGACAAGCTTTCCTGACCACGCCATTAAGTAGCATACAGTTAGCAATCGGCCCTTAACATGTTGAGGAAGCAGACAGAGCACTAACTGAGGCAGAGATGAGTATTCTAACTAATTTGACTTTCCACCGTCACTTTATTATTTATTATTTTTGACTGCCGTGTCCCTCATTAGGCTGAGTTAATAATGACATGGAGTTTAACTTGTCTTGTAGGTCTTTACTTCGGCCACCAAATGGTTATGGTGGGTTTGACTGACGCATCATGATTCATGACACATAAAACTCTGCACCTTGCCCACTTGAGGTCAGGCTAGTGTCATCGGGGATGCATTTGAGTTGTCTTGTGGCGTGTCAGTATCTTTTGTATATAGATCTTTTGTTTTTAAATTTTTGATATCTAAATATGTTTTGCATGGAATACTTGGTGTTGAACGGGGATGTAATGTTATGGTCAACCTGGCTATTATCATGCATTAATTCAAAGTCCCGATGGCTAACTGTATTCTACTTCATGCTTACATACAGACAGCGCGAACGGACGCTATTGATATCAATTATAGCTGAAGGAGCACTAACTGGCTGCCTGCTCCTGTACCATTGATTATAATACTTACCGTATTACACTATTTCTAATGCAAGCAATCAGTGACGGATGCTTGGCCCACGGGGAGGAGGGGGTGTGCTTAGTGGCATCAGCCCACCAACCCACCCACCTCCTGACTGGAAGCCGGCCTGATTAGCTCCTCACTTGGGGGGGGGGGGGGGTTTGCTCTTTAAAAATCAGCTGTGCCGTGTACAGCCATATAAACACCGGTAGGCTCTGCCATGAACAGTGTGGCGGGATCAGCACTTTACATACTGCTGAACCTTAGCTCTGTATTAGCGCCTGATGAGATTGGCAACAGTCAGAAACGCGTTGAGTGTGATATAGAAAGGAAGCGTTTGTTTGAATAAGTCTTAGGGGCAGAGAATTTGGTATCTATAGTAGCATGGGCCATATAGCCTGCATCAAGCTACAGATACAGGCCTCTCCAGACAGGAAGTTTTAATACCCCTATATTAGGTTCACAGCTGTTGGCTGTCTTTTGTTTTACTGGGCATTGTATGTTGAGTCCCGGCCATTGGGGCTACTGTGTGAGTGGTATCTGGGGAAGGGTAATTATTTTCAAACCTCTCCCAACTTCCCATCACTGTTACATAGTCCTTTACCCTGGGCAGCCACTACTCCTCTCGGCATTTACAGTGAATTTTAAACCCAAAAAATAAGTGTCTCACACCGACCCATTTACCTGGCTGAATAACTACGATATATCCCTGTGATAGTGGCAAGTACAGTGTTTTTTAAACCCAAGAAATAGGTAGGAAACACCGACCCAATTATCAGGCTGATTTACTATTATGTATCCCTGTGTCAGTGGCAAGTACAGTGTTTTTTAAACCAAAATAATAGGTAGGGCACACCGACCCAATTAACAGGCTGATTTACTATTATTTATCCCTGTGACAGGGAAAGGTAAAGGTTTTTTCACCCAAAAAATAGGTAGGTCTCACCCACATAATTAACAAACTGATTAACTATTATATTTCCCTGTCACTGGTGCAAAGGAGTGGGATTGCACCAAGCAAAAATGCCAAAACGTCAACTGAACAGCAGGATTAAGTCTGGTATTTCTGTCTCGCTGGTGCAGAGGAGCCGTATTGTACCCATCAATAATGCCTACAGGACACCAGCACACTTTTTAAAACGAATAAAAGCCTAACACTCTCCTCGTCCTGTCCTACACTAGTGAGAGCAGAATGGCGGCGCACCAAGTGATCCAGCATTTATGTATGCATGGTCACATGGTGCGTCGGCCAATCACAGCCATGCCAATACTAGGAATGACTGTGATGGCTTCCGAGTGCCCACAGCTTAACCGCTTGTTGATTGGCTGAGCTGCAGCCTTTCAACAAGCTTTATTTAAAGTACGAACAAGTAACCTGGACACAGACTTTGGCGCCAAAATCCGGGTTGGACCCCCAAATGTCCGGTACAGTCACAAACTTTGCAGTCCGGGTTCGCTCATCCCTAGTCACAATATGCAGAAATCTCCTGATTATAGAAGAGCAAGCTTTTCAAAAATTTGATTCGAACGGTTCGCAAAATTTTCCAAACAGTTTCAATTTGATCCGAATTTATTTTTGACAAATCACGTTAAAATTGCTATTTCCTGTCTGCAGAGAGCCTGTGTATCAGTGTAGAACACTGTGCATTGCAGAAACATGCTTAGGTAGTCTGCTGTGGTAGTGAAACAGTTACTTTGAGTCTGTATGATGGGCAGTTGACAGTTGTAACTCTTAGAATCGCTTCATACTTCACTTATTTAGTCAGTTATGGGGCCAAAACTGACCAAATAACTCAAGTGTGAACTCTTTACAGGTCAATGTTAGCACCAGGTATGAAGAGCCGAGCAGTGGCCCAAGATTGTACTATAGAGTGAAAGAGGGCACTCCTTTTACACCATTTTCAGCTGATTCCACATAGATTTCTATAGAACCTGTTCTGTTCCACACTGAAACAAGTAGTGTCCCCATGACCGACTGGACATGTTGTCTGCAGTAAGTTTGTGTTGATGTCACAGTTTATTTTTCCCTTCTTCTCACCCATCACAAGAACAACCCAAAAAAAACTAATCCTGTCTTTTAAACCTCCACCTTCACACAATCAGCATTTGCTCAGTGATCCATCAGTATTGCTAAGGCAATGAAACATGATTGGAATATTTTCATGTCTTCTGTGTTTTGTACCCACTCCTGCTTTTGGCTTCCAAATCATGAGCAAATTCTGATGTAAAATAAGGACTGTGTGATACATGCCTTACGGCTAGTGTTGAGCGAGCAAAGTTTTCTGATTGTCCTAACATACTATTCAATAACTTTTCTATACAGTTTTGTCAAACTCATTTGCATAAACATGGGCATATGGGAAAGACATGCAAATGAGCAGAATCTGCCTTGTTTTTCAGCTGTCATAAGACTATTAAAACCAATAGATGGCGCTATTGAAATATGAACAGCACCATCTATTGGTTTCACAGTCTAATGACAAGAGTAGACTAATAGTTTTATCAGAAGACTATGAAACCAATAGATGGCACTGTTCATAACTCAATAGTGCCATCTATTGGTTTCATAGTCTTATGACAAGAATATTAGACTATGAGTCTTATAACAAGCTTATTAGTGTAGCCTTTTGCATGGAAAATTCAAAATGGAAAATTTGCTATTAGAATATTTGCGATCTACACTAGGATGATATCTGACACTGGGAAAGCTGGTTAATAGCTCAGTGATAATATCTGACACTGAAAAAGCTGGGTAATAACTCAGTGATGATATCTGACACTGGGAAAGCTGGGTAATAACTCAGTGTAGAGTGTGAATATTCTAATCACAAATTTTTATTGTGAATTTTCCATGCAAAAGGCTACACTAATACGCTTGTCATAAGACTCATAGTCTAATATTCTTGTCAGAAGACTATGAAACCAATAGATGGCGCTATTGAGTTATGAACAGTGCCATCTATTGGTTTAATAGTCTTCTGACAAAACTATTAGTCTACTCTTGTCATAAGACTGTGAAACCAATAGATGGTGCTGTTCATAACTCAATAGCGCCATCTATTGGTTTTAATAGTCTTATGACAGCTGAAAAACAAGGCAGATTCTGCTCAATTGCATGTCTTTCACATATACCAATGTTTATGCAAATCAGTTTTTACATGACAAAACTGTATAGAAAAGTTATTGAATATTATGTTAGGACAATCAGAAAACGTTGTCTTCCTAATGATATTGATCTAGGTGTGCAGGTCCACCCAAGCCATCCAACATATCTGAAGTAACTTTGAGGCTTATTGGCTCTCAGTCAGAGGAGAGCTGGTTTGGAATGTCTTATAGTGCACAAGGCTGCCATTGTAAGGTATGCTGACTAAGCCTGTCATCTGTCTAGTGCAGGCATCCTCAAACTGCAGCCCTCCAGCTGTTGCAAAACTAAAACTCCCAGCATGCCCGAACAGCCTACAGGTATCAGATTACAGCAGAGTATTGTGGGAGTTGTAGTTTTGCAACAGCTGGAGGGTCGCAGTTTGAGGATGCCTGGTCTAGTGGATAGATTGATGGCTTGCATATACCTGTTTTTTGGCATATGGCCTTTGTGTGGTTGTCTATTGTATGTCTTACATAATAGGAGTCTAAGATGCATCCACCTATCCTCTTAATGCTGTTTCCAAACCATTTTGATGGGGTTTCTATCAATTTCGAAAGGTTTTTTTATGAACCTGACACCCTCTTTTCTTCCGAGCAGGGGGTGCCTGGTTCTCCCATTGACTTACATTGTGTTTGGTAGAACACACAAGCACCAGAGCACGAGGCCAGAGAACCCGAGCACACAAGCACTTTGGTGCTCGCTCATATCTACTTGTCATGACCCGGGTTGTATTCGAACTGGGGATCTTCCTGGTCTCTTAAACCATAGCCTTACCTGTTGTGCTACAGAAGAGATCTAGACTTTGGGAATGTCCTTACTGTGTTCAACACTACATCATACTCTCTAGCTCCACCTGCTGCCAGCTGTGGACAATTCTCAATCTGGACAGTCTTTAAATAGGAAGTGAGGTCATCACTCAGTGCCCGTTTATTTGGATTTCTTCCCTGGGTGTTTTGACTTCAGTGATCTTCCTTGTATTGAACTCCTGCCTGATATCCCGACTATTCTACTGCCTGCTGATTTTGTACCTTGCCGCCAGATCGTGAATGACCGTAGCCTGCCTGACTCTTCTCCGGATTTTGATTCTGAACTATTCGCCTGACGACGCTTTGCCTGGATCTCAAGCACACTATTTCCACTTCGGACACTACCTTTTACAGGTACCTTACACTACTAACGGCTGCTCCAGAGACAGGATCCATGGTGTTTCTAATTTTTCCGTCCTTCTGATAGATCAGATAAGGGGAAAATTTTCTTTGATTGCATGGGAAAATAAGTAGTGATGTCAAGTAGGCCAAACAGTGACACTGTCACTGCCTGCCCTGTGAGAAGTCTGAGAAGATCTGGTAGACTTGCACCACGTCTATCTGACAGGTCTTCCTGTTTTTCCTGGCTGACTGCTGTTGTGGGCAGGATCTCACCTCTCCACAGGGTCAGCTCATTTGCTATTTAGTGGCTCTATTTAAACCCGCCTCTCACTGCAGACCCTGTGGTTGTTATTTCCTTCTGGAGTTCTAAGCTGTTTGTTAGAGGTTCTCCTGCTTCTTACTCATCTCAAGCTAAGTCCTCCTGTTTCTACTTGTGTTGTGTCTACGTCTTAGGGAGACGCTGGTCCCGGCAGTCTCATCCCCGTTCCCTAAATTAGGGTTTGTGTCAGATTCAGCAGGTCTTAGGTTCCGTTGTATGTGTTCTTCCACCATAAGGATTTGCTCATACTGTCAGAAGTCAGGGACATATTAGACCATCTAAGTCACCTGTCGCTGCCAGCTTCTTTTTTGTTAAAAAAAAAGATGGGACCCTTAGACCGTGTTTAGACTTCCAGGAGCTAAATCTTATCACTGTCCGTGATACTTATCCCCTTCCCTTGATCCCGGATTTATTCGATCAGATTGTTGGAGCAAAGGTGTTTTCCAAGTTGGATTTAAGAGGGGCTTATAATCTGATAAGAATCAGGGAGGGGGATGAATGAAAGATGGCTTTTAATACCCCTGAGGGCCACTTCGAGAACTTGGTCATGCCCTTTGGTTTGACTTATGCTCCAGCGGTCTTTCATCACTTTATCAATGCCATTTTTCATCATTTGGTGGGGAGGTTTGTTGTTATTTACCTCGATGACATACTAATTTACTCGCCGATAAGGAGAATCATCGGGATCATTTAAGACAAGTATTATTGCTCCTCCAGGAGAATAAGTTGTATAGTTAGAAAAATGTGTGTTTGCTGTTCAGGAACTGCAGTTTCTGGGTTACTTGCTTTCTTCCTCCGGTTTTCGTATGGATCCCAAAAAGGTCCGTGCTGTATTAGACTGGGATCAACCTGAGAATCAGAAAGCGCTGATGCGGTTTTGGGGATTTACTAATTACTACAGAAAATGTATCCTGAATTATTCCACTATTGTCAAGCCTTTGACTGATATGACCAAGAAAGGTCATATCAGTCTAGTCGGAAGAGGCATTACATGCTTTTTCTGCAATAAAGGAATGTTTTGCTTCTGCTCCCATTCTGGTGCAAGCAGATGTGTCTCAACCTATCTTTGTTGAGGTTGATGCGTCAGAAGTGGGAGTCAGAGCAGTGTTGTCGCAGGGTCCCTCCCCTGGCAAATGCCGCCCTTGTGCTTTTTTTCTTAAAAACTCTTCTTCCGAAATAAATTATGAAGTTGGTAATAGAGAGTTGCTGGCCATTAAATTGGCCTTTGGAGAATGGTGTCATTGGTTAGAAGAAGCAAGTCATCCCACTACAGTTATTACTGAGCATAAGAATCTGGCTTACCTGCAATCAGCGAAACGTCTGAACCTAAGGCAGGCCAGATGGTGATTGTTTTTTACCTGATTTAATTTTGTGGTCACTTATCGCCCTGGGGCCAAAAACGTCAAAGCAGATGCGTTGTCGCGTAGCTTTCCGGGAGGGGGGGGGGGGTTTGAGGATCCTGCTCCGATTTTAGCTGATGGGGTGGTGGTATACGCCCTTTATCCTGTTGGTGTTGGGAGCTCCAAGTGAGGCACCTGATTCCTGTACTCTAGGGAGGTTGTTTGTTCCTTCTGGGCTTTGACACAAGGTGTTCAAGGAGCATCATGATACTGTCCTTGCGGGGCACCCTGGGAGCAGATCCACTGTAGATATTATTTCTCAGAGATTCTAGTGGCCAGGTTTACGTAAAAGTGTGGAGGGCTATTTGGCAGCTTGTGAGACCTGTGCACGTGCCAAGGTGACTCATACTCGGCCTTCAGGATCTCTTCTTCATTTGTCCATCCCATCCAGTCCTAGGACGCATTTGTCCATGGACTTTGTCACTGATTTACCTAGCTCTTCTGGGAAGACTGTGATTTTGGTGGTGGTAGACCGCTTCAGGAAGATGGCACACTTTATACCATTATGAGGTTTGCCCAATGCCAAAACTCTCACTCAAGTGTTTATTGATTTATTGTCACGACCATGGTCATGGTCGTGACTCCTGTGTCCGCATGCTGTTGCCTGCGGTTTGGTGTTGTTGTTCAGCCACAGGTGAGGGCCGCTGGTATGTTGCCTCACTTGTGGTTGCCGCTGGCAACATGTGATTGTACTTGGCAGTATAGCAGCCTGAGCTGGTGCTAGGTAGCTTGCTGTCAAGTGCATGCGGTTACACCTGGTTGTGTGTGTGTGAATGTTATGCACTTAGTATGTCTGGTGTGCACTAGGTGTTATGTTAGTTGTGCACTGTGACACTTCCCTTCACTGTGGCTGCCCGTGGCAACGTTTGGTTTGGTGTACATGTGGTGGCAGTGTCTCGGCCTTCTGGCTGACTCCCAGGACATGGTTGCCACCCATGTCGTTGCCTGCGGTAACAGCTGCAGTGTGATCTTCATTTGGACACTTTCCCTTTAAGTGGTTTCACTCCCTGGTTAGTGTTGGAAGGGTTAATTCCCTCTCCTGTGTGTGTCTGTGTGGGTGTGGCCACTTTGGGCTATAAAGCCTCTTTGGAGATCAGAAGCTGGGGGGTTCTTCAGCCATGCTTTGCTGGAGACACCCTCCTGGTAATTCCATCTGCCAGTGGGGGCCACCCTTGTGGTCATAAACAAATTGTTATATATTGTTATTCACGATGGTATGAGGATGTGTTTGTGTGTCATGTCTATTTATTGCAGTGTAAGGTTTCCTGGCATCCTGTGTGGTGTGTGTGCTCTGTCTATTGTGTTTGTGGACAGCAGCACTCTGTGTCTCTGGCAGGTAGGTGTTAGTACTAGTTGCACTTACCTGCCATTGCCATATGACTGTTCCGGTTCCCCTTTCTTTATAGTTTGGCCATTTTTAGACTTCTATTTCTCCATGTCGAGGAGGAACAGGTAGTCTACCCAGCTCCTAGCTTAGGGACCTGCGGAGGGTTAGTAGGGACCCGAGGTTCCAGAGCATGAGTCCTCCAACCTTCAAGGTCGGCTCATGTCGCTAGGAGTTAGGGTCAGATTAGGGAAGCATTAGGAGGTGACCTGCTCCCTAATTCTGTCTTCCTGGCCGAGTCGTGACTACCATCTTCTGTCATTGCACGGCTGAGGGTTTTCCCCATCCTCAGCCGTGACATTTATCTGATAGGGGGACGCAATTTGTTTCCAGGTTCTGGAGGGCGTTCTGTACTCTTCTGGGAGTTTAGTTGTCTTTGTTTTCGGCTTTTCACCCTCAGTCAAACGGACAAACCGAGCGCACTAACCAGAATCTGGAGACTTATTTGAGGTGTTTTGTCGCTGAGAATCACGAAGAGTGGTCTTCATTTTTGTCTTCGGCTGAGTTTGCCTTGAATAACCGTAGACAGGAGTCCACTGATAAGTCACAATATTTTGGTGCATACGGGTTTCACCCTCAGTTTGGTACTTTTTCTGGGACTGAGTCCTCTGGTATACCTGAAGGGGAGAGATTCTCTTCCTCATTGTCATCTATCTGGCAGAAGATTCAAATCAATTTGAAAAAAATGGGCAAAAGATATAAATGTATGGCTGACAAAAGACACATAACTGGTCTGGAACGGTGTGTGGGTGATTTGGTGTGGTTGTCCACTAAGAATATTACGTTTAAGGTACCCTTTTGGAAGTTGGTCCCAAGATTTATTGGTCCTTACAAGATCTCTGCCATTATTAATTCAGTTGCGTTTCGTCTTTAACTTCCGCAGGCTTGGAAGATTCATAATTAGAGTTGAGCGGACACCTGGATGTTCGGGCTCGGCAGGTTCGACCGAACTTGAAAAAAAGTTTGGGTTCGGGACCCGAACTTGACCCTGAACCCAAACCCCATTGAAGTCAATAGGGACCCGAAATTTTGGCCACTAAAATGGCTCTAAAATAGTCCTGGAAAGGGCTAGAGGGTTGTAAAAGGCATCTAAATGTGCTTAATTGCATGGCAATTGTTCCGCAAACAAATGTGGATAGGGAAATTACTTAAAATAACATAGAATACAGAAAAATTTTAAATACAAATCTGGATCTAGGAGTAGGAGGTTGAGGAGGTGGTGGATGCGTGGATGTGGCGGTGTAGGTTGACGTGGCGGTGTAGGTGGAAGCGGTATCCCCCAAAATATTGGGACATATAACAAAATAAAACAAAGAATAAGTGCACTTGAGTACAAGAATGGATGGTTGAGGCTGGTATAAATGTCTATTCTGCACAAGGTATGGACAAGTCCTGTGGGATCCATGTCTGGTTCATTTTAATAAACGTAAGCTTGTCCACATTGTCTGCGGCCTGTGATAATGCTCTCTGCCGTGCTAAACACACGTTCACACTATACACTGGCTGCAGGGCAGGTCAGCACCTCCAAGGCTGACAAAGCTTTTCCACATTTCGGCCATGCTAACCCTGCCTTCTCAGGTGCTGGCGGTGCCCCAGCTGCGTTCGCGACCTCTTCCTCCTCCTCTGCCTTCTACTTGTGCTTCCACTTTGCCCCCGCTGTCAGGTGGGAATGCCATCAGCAGCGTGCGCTTGTGGTCGCGCATCTTCCGATCAGTAACAGATGTTTTCACTAAATTTTGTTCCCTGTCAGCAATGCAGAGCAGGGGTTCATTCATGGCAAAGGGGGATCATGTCACCCAGCAATAGAACAGAGGATTTTGATAGAACAAGGCCCCTGTCACCCAGGCACAGCAGGGGTTCAATCACGGCAAAAGGGGGTTCATGTCACCCAGCAATAAACAGAGGATTTTGAGAGATTTAGGCCCATGTCAACCAGGCACAGCAGGGGTTCATTCACGGCAAAAGGGGGTTCATGTCACCCAGCAATAGAACAGAGGATTTTGAGAGATTTAGGCCCCTGTCACCCAAGCACAGCAGGGGTTTGTATACGCCAAAAATGGTAAAATGTCGCCCGACAATTGAAAATAAGATTTTTTTTCAATTTAGGGCACTAAAATTGGCACTTATTTGCATTAAAATGGCTCTAAAATAGTCCTTGAAAATGCTAGAGATATGCAAAAGGCAGTAAAATGTGCTGAAGAGCATGGCAACTGCTCTGCAAACAAATGTAAATAGGAAAATAACTTAAAATGAAATAAAATAACAAAAAATTACAAATTATTTTCTGCAACTCAGAGAAGGAGGTCGATATGGGGTCGGAGGTTGAGGAGGCAGTGAATGTGGTGTTGTAGGTGGAGGCAGCAATAATTGAGGAGGAGGTAGCCAACAATGTTTTTTTATTTATTTTTTATTGGGTAGGTAGCCCCCAAAATATTGGGACAAATAAATAAAAAGTAGAAAACAAAGAATCATTGCACTTGACTTGAGTACAAGAATGTATGTTTGATGGTGGTATAAATGTCTACTCTGCACAAGGTACAGACAAGTCATGTGGGATCCAAGCCTGGTTCATTTTTCTGAACGTGAGCTTGTCCACGTTGGCTGTAGACAGGCGGCTGCGTCTGTCTGTAATGACGCCTCCTGCCGTGCTAAATACACGTTCAGAGAGTACACTGGCTGCAGGGCAGGCCAGCACCTCCAAGGCATACAGGGCAAGCTCTGGACATGTGGACAATTTGGAGACCCAGAAGTTGAATGGGGCAGAACCATCAGTCAGTACGTGTAGGAGTGTGCACAGGTACTGGTTCAAATGCTGCCTCCTGCTAACACGCTCCATATCAGCAGTTGGGGCCGGTTGTTGCGGCGAGGCGACAAAGCTTTTCCACATGTCGGCCATGCTAACCCTGCCTTCTCAGGGGTTGGCGGTGCCCCAGCTGCATTGGCGACCTCTTCCTCCTCCTCTGCCTTCGCCTTGTGCTTCTACTTGTCCCCCGGCGCCAGTCGGGAATGCTCTCAGGAATGCTCCCAGCGTGCGCCTGAAGTCGCACATCTTCCGATCACGCTCCAGTGAGGGAATTAAGGACGGCACATTGTCTTTGTAACGGGGATCCAGCAGGGTGGCCACCCAGTAGTCAGCACATGTTAAAATGTGGGCAACTCTGCTGTTGTTGCGCAGGCACTGTGCCAGGTTGCCCAGAGGTAAGGACAAGCTGTCCTCTGTGGGAGGCGTATAGTCTGAGTCCTCTGTATCCCCCCAGCCACACACTAGTGATGGGCCCGAGCTGCGTTGGGTGCCACCCCACTGTGTACATGCTTCATCCCCATCCTCCTCCTCCTCCTCCTCCTCCTCCTCACCCTCCTCGTCCTCCAGTAGTGGGCCCTGGCTGGCCAAATTTATACCTGGCCTCTGCTGTTGCAAAAAAACTCCCTTTGAGCCACTTCTAAAAGACTGGACTGAAAGTGTTAGAGATGACCTCTCTTCCTCCTCCTCGTCCTGGGCCACATCCTCTTCCATCATCGTCTCAAGGAGACATAGAAGTGGTATTCTAAGGCTGATAATGGCGTCATTGCCACTGGCCATGTTGGTGGAGTACTCAAAACAGCACAACAGGGCACACAGGTCTCGCATGGAGGCCCAGTCATTGGTGGTGAAGTGTTGCTGTTCCAGAGTGCGACTCACCCATGCGGAAACTCTACTATGGCCTGCTGCTGCTCGCACAGTCTCTCCAGCATGTGCAAGGTGGAGTTCCACCTGGTGGGCACGTCGCATATGAGGTGGTGAGCGGGAAGGCCAAAGTTACGCTGTAGAGCAGACAGGCGAGCAGCGGCAGGATGTGAACGCTGGAAGCGCGCACAGACGGCCCGCACTTTACGCAGCAGCTCTGACATGTCGGGGTAGTTGTGAATACATTTCTGCACCACCAAACTCAGCACATGCGCCAGGCAAGGGATGTGCGTCAAACCGGCTAGTCCCAGAGCTGCAACGAGATTTCGCCCATTATCGCACACCACCAGGCCGGGCTTGAGGCTGACTAGCAGCAACCACTCGTCGGTCTGTTGTTCTTTACCCCACCACAACTCCTGCGCGGTGTGGGGCCTGTCCCCGAAACACATCAGTTTCAGAACGGCCTGCTGACGTTTACCCCTGGCTGTGCTGAAGTTGGTGGTGAAGGTCTGTCGCTGACCGGATGAGGAGGAGGAAGCCAAGTAGGAAGAGGAGGCAACAGGAGGCAAAGAATGATGCCCTGCGATCCTTGGTGGCGGAAGGACGTGCGCCAAACAGCTCCCTGCCTGGGGCCCAGCCGCCACTACATTTACCCAGTGTGCAGTTAGGGAGATATAGCGTCCTTGGCCGTGCTTACTGGTCCACGCATCTGTGGTTAGGTGGACCTTGCCACAGATGGCGTTGAAAAAGTGCACACTTGATTTTATCCGATACTTGGTTGTGCAGGGAGGGCACAGCTCTCCTGTAGAAGTATTGGCGGCTGGGAACGATGTACTGTTGGACAGCAAGCGACATGAGCTGTTTGAAGCTGTCCGTCTCCACCAGCCTGAATGACAGCATTTCAAAGGCCAGTAGTTTAGAAATGCTGGCATTCAGGGCCAGGGATCGAGGTTGGCTAGGTGGGAATTTACGCTTTCTCTGTGAGATGGAGAGCTGAACGCTTCCGTGTGACATGGTGGAGATGCTTGGTGATGGAGGTGGTGTTGTTGGTGGCACATCCTCTGTTTGCTGGGCGGCAGGTGCCAACTTTCCTCCAGAGGCGGAGGAAGAGGCCGAGGCAGCAGCAGAAGAGGGAGCAGGAGGGGCCTGAGCCCTTTCTTGGTTTTGAAGGTGCTTACTCCACTGCAGCCCGTGTCTCGCATGTAGATGCCTGGTCATGCAGGTTGTGCTAAGGTTCAGAACGTTAATGCCTCGCTTCAGGCTCTGATGGCACAGCGTGCAAACCACTCGGGTCTTCTCGTCAGCACATTGTGTGAAGAAGTGCCATGACAGGGAACTCCTTGAAGCTGCCTTTGGTGTGCTCAGTCCCTGGTGACGGTGGCCAGTAGCAGGCAAACTGTTTTGGCGATGGCTGCTCTGGTTTGCACCCTGCTCCCGCTGTTGGCTCGGTCTCACCACTGCCTCTTCCTCCGAACTCTGAAAGTCAGTGGCACGACCTTCATTCCATGTGGGGTCTAGGACTTCATCGTCCCCTGCATCATCTTCCACCCAGTTTTCCTCCCTGACCTCCTTTTCGGTCTGCACACTGCAGAAAGACGCATCAGTTGGCACCTGTATTTCATCATCATCAGAGACGTGCTGAGGTAGTATTCCCATGTCCTCATCAGGAAACATAAGTGGTTGTGTGTCAGTGCATTCTATGTCTTCCACCCCTGGGGAAGGGCTAGGTGTATGCCCTTGGGAAACCCTGCCAGCAGAGTCTTCAAACAGCATAAGAGACTGCTGCATGACTTGAGGCTCAGTCAGGTTCCCCGATATGCACAGGGGTAATGTGACAGACTGATGGGCATGGGTTTCAGGTGCCAACTGTGCGCTTTCTGCAGAAGACTGGATGGGAGATAATGTTAACGTGCTGGATCCACTGTCGGCCACCCAATTGACTAGCGTCTGTACTTGTTCAAGCCTTACCATCCTTAGAACGGCATTAGGCCCGGACAAATATCGCTGTCGATTCTGGCGGCTACTGGGACCTGAGGTACTAGGTTCAGTAGGACGTGTAGCTGTGGCAGAACGGCCACGTCCTCTCCCTGCACCAGAGGCTCCACCAACACCACGACCGCGTCCCTTATTAGATGTTTGCCTCATAGTTAGCAAAGTAAAAAGTCGTTAAGTATGTAAAAAATAGGTATGTTAAGTATGTTAAAAATAATTAACTGCCCATATAAACCCTGATGTAGGGTATTGCACCATGTTTTAATTTTTTTTAACTCTATATGACAGCGGTATTTGTGGCCTAAATGTGATAGTCATCTATGTAAGTGTAATCATAGATGTTCAATATATAAAGAAGTTTTTTTTCACCACAGTATCCTAAAAGCCGTATTTGTGGCCTAAATGTGACAGTCACCTATGCACGTGTAATCACAGATGTGCAGTATATGAAAAAAATGGGTTTTTTTCACCACAGTATCCTAATAGCCGTATTTGTGGCCTAAATGTGACAGTCCCTTATGCACTTGTAATCCCAGATGTGCAATATATCAGAGGGATTTTTCACGACAGTATCCTAATAGCCTTATTTGTGGCCTACATGTGACAGTCACCTATGCAAGTGTAATCACAGATGTGCAATATAAGAAAAAAAGTTTTTTTTTTAAGCACAGTAAGCAAAACACTGTATTTCTGGACTTGCAGACATGCAGATAGCCTATGCTGGTGCACTATCGTTGCATAAAATTGCTGCCGATTATGTATTGATATTGACAAATTTTAATTAAAAAAAGTTCGTTTTCAGCAGTAGTTGGCTCAGTGCAGGCTTAAAAAAATTGTGCACTGCACCCACAAAACACATTTGATGTGATCGCTGAGTTCTTGATAATATTTCTCCCTGATCTCTCCCAGACAACAGCTGCAGCCTCTCCCTACACTAATCCGAGCAGAGTGACGGGCGGCGCTACGTGACTCAAGTTTAAATAGAGGCTGGGTCACATGCTGCAGTTGGCCAATCACAGTCATGCCAATAGTAGGCATGGCTGTGATGGCCTTTTGGGGCAATTAGTATGACACTTGTTGATTGGCTGCTGTGCAGCCTTTCAGAAAGGGCCAAACACCGAACCCAAACTTTTACGAAAATGTTTGGGTTTGGGTCCAGGAGCGGAAAAACCTAAAGTTTGGAACCTGCTGAACCATCTCCCTTGCCACCTTCTCCTGTCATAAAAGATGGTAATCTGGAGTTTCAGATCTCCAGAATAATTAACTCATGTATTCTTCGTGGTTCCCTTCAGTACCTTGTACATTGGAAGGGTTACAGTCCAGAAGAAAGAACGTGTGTTCCGGCGACTGATGTCAGTGCTAGTCGCCTTCTGAAGGCCTTTCACAGGGCATACCCATATACGGTCGGTCCTGGGTGCCTGGAGGTCACCCGTAGAAGGGGGGGTACTGCCAGTGCCTGCCCCGTGAGAAGTCTGAGAAGATCAGAGAGACTTGCAGGTCTTCCTTTTTTTCCTTGCTGTCTATTGTTGGGCAGGATCTCACCTCTCCACAGGTTCTGCTCATTTGCTGTTTACTGGCTCTATTTAAGCCCACCTCTCACTGCAGACCTTGCGGTTGTTATTTCCTTCTGAAGTTCTAAGCTGGTGGTTAGAGGTTCTCCTGCTACTTACTGATCTCAAGCTAAGTCCTTCTGTTTCTACTTTGTGTGTGTTGTGTCTACGTCTCAGGGAGACACTGGTCCCGGCAGTCTCATCCCCGTTCCCTAATTTAGGGTTTGTGTCATTTTCAGCAGGTCTTAGGTTGCGGTGTATGAGTTTTCCACCATAAGGATTTGATCATACTGTCAGAAGTCAGGGAAAACTAGGAGGTTACCATCCCCCTCCTCACTAGCTTTGGGGCCTAGTCTGTGTTACTGTTGAAGTTTGTTTATTTGGTGTTCTTCTTTTCCCCACTTACCGTGACAGACACAGAGTGGGGAGGGTGGCAACAGCATGGGGAGTCAACAGTGGCCCACTTACATTATAGGGAGGGTGGCAACAGCATGAGAAGTTAACATAATGGTCAAGTCACAGGGTGGGGAAAACAGCAGTGGCAGTAATAGCACAAGATGGTGGGTAGCAGTAGAAGAACATGGCAGCAGAGGCAGAAGCTGTGTGGCAGTATCAGAATAGTGGCTGAAGCAAGTGGCCAGAAGAAACGGGTCTCTTTTTGCAAAGTTTGGGTGTGGCACCCAGAAAGATGAGGCACTTGCGTGTGGAAATCCTGGCTGATCCTCACCTGATTTATTTTCACAAATGTCAATTTCTCGATATTTTGGGTGGAAAGGTGAGATGTCCTTGGGGTAACTTTGTTCACCACTTTTCTAAACACCCATTCTGATGCCACACCACTGGGCGGGCAGGAACAGTTGTCCAGGGCAAACTTGGATAGTTACGGCCACAAATAAAGTTTGGCTGCCCAGTAGTCCGGAGATCTTGGATGTCGGGTAACAGGGTGCAGTATAAGTATGCCGCCACCTGCTGCTTCAGGTTCTGCTCCATGTCTTGCTGCTGCTGGTGAGTGGTTTCTTCAGTAGGCGGGTGAATACAACTGCTCATTAGAGATTTCAGTCTTAAGTTGCTGCTGATGATGCTGGTGCTGCTCCTGCCCCTTCTCCCCACCCCCCTCCAGCAGCCTTGGTAGTTGAACGTGAGTGCAGAGGGCACCCCCGCTCAGACCTTCGTGAGGATGGGCGATGGTACACAGCTTCTTTCCTATCACTTGTGCAGAAAAACATCCATTTCTATATACATTGCTTGTGCATGAATGTCCTCCTCCTCATCTTACAGTTCAGCCCCCACATGGCTCAGGTGGCCATGAGATATAGGCACCAGGTGTTGTTTCCTGTCCAGCCAGATTTATCAGTATCTGCTCCAAGACGTGAAGGAGTGGAATGACTTTGTTCATCCCGTAGTCCTCCTGGCGATTGACAAATAAAGTTGCCTCCTTAAAGGGCCTGAACAAACGGTAGGTGTAACGCATGAGCTGTCACTGGCTAATGTCAAAGTTACATAGGGGAGTGCTCCTGTCTGCCTGCGTCATCAGGAAATAATTGATGGCCTTCCTCTGCTCAAATAGTCAGTCCAATATGTGGAGGGTGGAGTTCCAACGGTTGGAAAAGTTGCATATAAGGCAATGTTGGGAATGCCATTCTGCCTTTGCAGCTCAAGTAGGGAGTGCTTTGCAGTGTAACAGTGGCTCAAGTGCATGCACAGTTTCCTAGCCATTTTTCCTAGCCAACACGATGTTCTTCCCATTGTCGGAGACAATGGTTACTATGTTAAGTTGGCAAGGAGACAGCCAGGATCCAATTTCCTTTTCAGGGATGCAAAGCAGTCCCTCCCCGGTAGACTCAGTTCGCCCAAGCAAATCAGGTGCAGAGCAGCGTGACACTGCTGTGCTCTGCACATGTAATATTCTGGACTAGCACTCCGAATTATGCCGGCAGTGGAGGCTAAGGACAAGATGGAGGATGAGGAAGCAGAGGAGGACATTGCCGCAGGACCCAGAGCTTAAGAACACGGAGGCGGCAGTGTCATCACCTGGCCAAGTTGCTAGTGTAGCTGGGCAGGAGTACTCCCCTTGTGTAACTTTGACATTAACCAGCGGCAGCTCATGCATGACATCTGCCGTTTACTTAGGCCCTTTAAAGAGGCCACTTTATTTGTCAGGACTATGGGATGAACAGCGTTATTCCACTCCTTAACGTTCTGGAGCAGATGCTGATAAATCTGGCTGGACAGGGGAAAGGAGATGATATGCCTACATCTCACGCCCAACTGAGCCCTCTGGGGGCTGAACTGCAGGAGGAGGAGGAGGACAGTCACACACAAGCAATGTATATAGAAATAGGTGGGTGGGGGGTTTTCTGCACAAGTGACAAGAGAGGAGCAGGAGAAGCAGGAGGAGCTAGAGGGCAATGAGAAAGACCAGGCAGATGACCCTGACTGACCATGGCAGTATGGAGTGGAGATGAAGGCAGGGAGTCCCTCCGAGGCCCTTGCACAAATACATGCTGAGTTGCTTGAATAGCGGCAGCAGTATTATCACCATTCGGCAGAGGGATGACTACTGGCTCTCCACCATGTTAGACCATTGCTACTCCTCCAAAATGGGGGGTCTTTTATTTTACCCGCTAAAAAAGAGGATAAACTCAACTTCTACCGAGACATCCTATGTACTCAGTTGGCTGCTGCCTATGTGTGCCATCATCCATCCTTACGAAGGTCTAAGCGTGGGCTACCAGCTCCATCAGAAGCAACTTAAGTCTGGAGTCTCTAATGGGCAGTTTTTTTCACCCGCCTACTGAAGAAACAACCCACCAGCAGCAGAAGCAAGACACCTGAAGCAGCAGGTGGTAACATACTTAGATTGCACCCTGCTACCTGACTTCCAAGATCTTCAGTCAAACTTGATTTGTGGCCGCAACTGGCCGAGTTTGCCCTGGACAAGCTTTCCTGCCTGCCTAGCAGTGTGGGATCAGAGCAGGTGTTTAGTGTGGCTGGGGGCATAGTTACCCCAAGGAGAACTCACCTTTTTACCCAAATTGTGGAAAGACTGAACTTTGTGAAGATGAATCAGGCGTGGATCAGCCAGGATTTCCACACACCAGTGCCTGATGCATCAGACTATATGATTCTGGGTGCCACACCTAAACTTTGTCAAAATAGGCCCATTTTTTCTGGCCACCTGCTTCAGCCAGTATGCTGATACTACCACCCACCTGAAGCAACACACCTGCTGCCTCTCCTGTCATGTTCTTCTACTGCAACCCACCATCTTGTGCTGTTACTTCCACTGCTGTTGCCCGCCACCCTGTGAATGGGCTACTATGTTGACCCCTCATGCGTTTTCCACCTCACCACTTTGTGACTGACCACTAAGGAGAGTCCTCCTGTATTTGCCACCCTCACCAATCTTTAACTGCACCACTATGTTGACTTCTCATGCAGTTGCCACCCTCACCATTCTCAAACTGGGCCACTGTTGACTCCTCATGCTGTTACCACCCTCCCCACTCTGTGTCACTGTTTAGCCTTGTTCACATTACTATTTATTTTGCCCTTCTGATCTGTCAGAAGGACGGAAAAATTAGAAATACAACGGATCCTGTCTATGTAGCAGTTGTAAGGCCTGTATCACATGGTCCCTATTTTGCATAAGGATATGCTCATGATTTGGGAGCCAAAAGCAAAAGTGGTTCCATCCACTCCTGTTTTTTTTTTTTTGGCCTTAGCGATAATGATGGATTACTGACCAAATACTGACCGAGTGAAGGCAGATGCTCAACAGCAGGATCCGTTTTTTTCTGACGGATCAGAGGAAGGGCAAAATAATCTGTGACATCAACACAAACTTACTGCTGACCCCCTCTCCACTCTGTTGGGGGGCTCTACTTGTATAAGCGTTTAATAGAACAGGTTCTGTAGACATCTATGTGGTGAATGTGGCGACTCCCTATGTGTCTGCAAGGCACAGTGTTCTACACCACTATAAAGGCTCTCTGCAGCCAGAATAGCTGATTTTTAAGGTGATTTGACTGAATAAATTCAAATCAAATTGAATCTTTTGGGAAAATTCTGTTCGATGTTCAGGGTCAAGTTTAGTACCCATCGAACCCGAACATGCATTGTTCCGCTCATCACTAGTCATTATGTGTATGGCCTGCTTTCTATTTCCGTCTACCAGATTCTACCTATTAGACAGTTACAGCAGCTTTTACTTTCTTTAACTTTTTTACTCAAGTATTTGACAAAGTTCAACTTTTTAACTGAAGAAACTCTGTTTAATCTCTTGACAACTAATTATCAGACGTTTCCTGGACCCCAGGAGACACATGAGCTCATGGTGAAATCTTTCCACGCTCCATTCCCTTTACTGTATGTGTGTGTATATATATGACCATGTGCCTGATCTCCTCACACAAGATCTCTGCATTATGAAGGGTCTGGATTTCTTTATTTATCGATTTATTAATAATGTGAAGATGAAAAGTAATTCCAAGGAAACATCTGCTGTAAGTACAGAATCAGTGTGCATTTGTGTATTATTGCTAGTAGCAGTAATAATAGTAGTATTACTAATAAACATGGTTTGTGTATATGATGCTGTCATCTTCAGTAACATTGTATAAAATACTATGAAATCTTCTATAGATATAATATAGATATAATAATTACACATAGATGTATGTAGACAGTGACGAGAAGTAAAACCCAACTCTCGGCCGAGCTTCCAGTGCAGGATGATCCCTGTATAATGTCTGCTGCTCCTCCAGTAGGACACCTGCACATCTCACCATAGGCTTCCATACATTTCTTCTCCTTAACTGTATAAGGACATCCTGTTTCCAAATCCACTTGGTTTATTCATCAAGTCTATTGTAAAATATGAACCGCTCTCCATATTGTGTACAAATGGCTTAAAGGAAGAACCAAGTCCCCCCCAATATATAAACTGTATTCTATGTGTGCTCCTGGCTGCAGATCTCCACTGATCAGCAGCTTCTTCTGGGTATAATGTAGAGAAGAGATTATAAACTGCAGGGGTCTAAGAATTACTGCTGGATGGAAGTGCAGACTAATAACATGTGCAGAATGTGACTGATGAGGTGTCCTCAGGTTCTACAGACTCCTTCACATGAGCAGAAGACTTCACAAAGACAGGGATTTATAGCCAGGAAATTGGAGAGAAAGGTTCACTGTGGACTTTGCAATGTGAAGGGTTTGGCCAGCCTTTGAAAAATGTACTAAGGCTGAGTTCACACGAGCGTGACAGATTAGGTCCGGATGCGTTCAGGGTGCGTTCAGTTAAACAAGCACCATTTTGCAAGCAAGTTCAGTCAGTTTTGGCTGCAATTGCGTTTAGTTGTTCAGTTTTTTCCGGGCGGGTGCAATGCGTTTTGATGCGTTTTTCACGCGCGTGATAAAAAACTGAAGGTTTACAAACAACATCTCCTAGCAACCATCAGTGAAAAACGCATCGCACCCGCACTTGCTTGCAGATGCAATGCGTTATTAACGCAGCCCCTTTCACTTCTATGGAGCCAGGGCTGCGTGAAAAACGCAGAATATAGAACATGCTGCGATTTTAAAGCATTGCAGAAGTGATGCATGAAAAAAAACGCTCATGTACACAGCCCCATTGAAATGAATGGGTCAGGATTCAGTGCAGGTGCAATGTGTTCACCTACTGCATTACACCCTCGCGGAAATCTCGCCCGTGTGAACGCAGCCTAAGGCCTCTTTCACACGGGCGTGAGTTTTTTTTGCCCGGATAAGAGCCGGATGCGTTGCGTGAAAATGCGCGATTTTTTCTGCGCAGGTGCAAAACATTGTCATGCGTTGCACTCGCGTGAGAAAAATCGCGCATGTTTGGTACCCAAACCCGAACTTCTTCATAGAAGTTCGGGCTTGGGATTGATGTTCTGAAGATTGTATTATTTTCCCTTATAACATGGTTATAAGGGAAAATAATAGCATTCTGAATACAGAATGCATAGTAAACCAGCGCTAAAGGGGTTAAAAAAAAATAAAAAATAATTTAACTCACCTTAGTCCACTTGCTCGCGAAGCCGGCATCTCCTTGTGTCTCCGCTGCTGATGAACAGGACCTGGGGTGAGCTGCTCCATTAAATAGAGCTTAAGGACCTTCGATGACGTCACTCCGGTCATCACATGGTCTTTTACCATGGTGAATCACCATGGTAAAAGATCATGTGACGTACCATGTGATGACCGGAGTGACGTCATCGAAGGTCCTTAAGCTCTATTTAATGGAGCAGCTCACCCCAGGTCCTGTTCATCAGCAGCGGAGACACAAGGAGATGCCGGCTTCGCGAGCAAGTGGACTAAGGTGAGTTAAAAATTTTTATATTTTTTTTTAACCCCTCTAGCGCTGGTTTACTATGCATTCTGTATTCAGAATGCTATTATTTTCCCTTATAACCATGTTATAAGGGAAAATAATAATGATCGGGTCTCCATCCCGATGGTCTTCTAGCAACCATGCGTGCAAATCGCACGGCATCCGTACTTGCTTGCGGATGCCATCCGATTTTCACACACCCCATTCACTTCTATGGGGCCTGCGTCACGTCAAAATCGAAAAATATAGAGCATGCTGCGATTTCAACTGAACGCACAAGTGATGCGTTAAAAACATCGCTCATGTGCACAGCCCCATAGAAATGAATGGGTCAGGATTTAGTGCGGGTGCCATACGTTCGCCGCACGGATCGCACCCGCACGGAAAACTCGCCCGTGTGAAAGGGGCCTAAAAGTAGAGAAAATGCTAAAACATGAAAAATTACTGACACTTACCTGGTGAATCCTCCATGGCACAGCTCTGGTGGTCCTCACCAGTACTGTCAGTGATGATGTGCTATACATACAGATATGACCGCTACAGCCGATCTCTGGCCTCAGCGTTAATGCCTGTATATTCAGCAGAAGACAAAGTGATTGTCTGCAGTAGTCACACACTCATGGCGTGTCATCACTGCAGGACAATTCATACAGACTGGTGGGGACCCCCAGAACTGCATTTCTGGAGAGGACGTGTAGAAGCAAATTTTTTTAGATTTTCTTTTCTTTTACAACAATTTTTATAAACTCTATGGGGGGCATTTACTATCAGATATACAACAATTTTCTGGCGAATATCTGTTGCAGATTGAGAAACAAAGGTTATTTCCACCATCACGGCAGGTCTAAAAAAAGAGGCGTAGCATGAACGGGGAAGGAGCAGGTCCGTCTGAGTTATCATTTTCTACAGCTTTGGAAGCTGTCTTACATTACACACTTTGGAAGCTGTCTTACATTTACACACTTTGGAAGCTGTCTTACATTTACACACTTTGGAAGCTGTCTTACATTTAGACACTTTGGAAGCTGTCTTACATTATACACTTTGGAAGCTGTCTTACATTTACACACTTTGGAAGCTGTCTTACATTAGACACTTTGGAAGCTGTCTTACATTTACACACTTTGGAAGCTGTCTTACATTTACACACTTTGGAAGCTGTCTTACATTTAGACACTTTGGAAGCTGTCTTACATTAGACACTTTGGAAGCTGTCTTACATTTACACACTTTGGAAGCTGTCTTACATTTACACACTTTGGAAGCTGTCTTACATTTAGACACTTTGGAAGCTGTCTTACATTAGACACTTTGGAAGCTGTCTTACATTTACACACTTTGGAAGCTGTCTTACATTTACACACTTTGGAAGCTGTCTTACATTTACACACTTTGGAAGCTGTCTTACATTTACACACTTTGGAAGCTGTCTTACATTAGACACTTTGGAAGCTGTCTTACATTTACACACTTTGGAAGCTGTCTTACATTTACACACTTTGGAAGCTGTCTTACATTTAGACACTTTGGAAGCTGTCTTACATTTGACACTTTGGAAGCTGTCTTACATTTAGACATTTTGGAAGCTGTCTTACATTACACACTTTGGAAGCTGTCTTACATTTACACACTTTGGAATCTGTCTTACATTTAGACACTTTGGAATCTGTCTTACATTTAGACACTTTGGAACCTGTCTTACATTTAGACACTTTGGAATCTGTCTTACATTAGACACTTTGGAAGCTGTCTTACATTTAGACACTTTGGAAGCTGTCTTACATTAGACACTTTGGAAGCTGTCTTACATTAGACACTATGGAAGCTGTCTTACATTACACACTTTGGAAGCTGTCTTACATTAGACACTTTGGAAGCTGTCTTACATTAGACACTTTGGAAGCTGTCTTACATTTACACACTTTGGAAGCTGTCTTACATTAGACACTTTGGAAGCTGTCTTACATTTAGACACTTTGGAAGCTGTCTTACATTACACACTTTGGAAGCTGTCTTACATTAGACACTTTGGAAGCTGTCTTACATTTACACACTTTGGAAGCTGTCTTACATTAGACACTTTGGAAGCTGTCTTACATTTACACACTTTGGAAGCTGTCTTACATTAGACACTTTGGAAGCTGTCTTACATTTACACACTTTGGAAGCTGTCTTACATTTAGACATTTTGGAAGCTGTCTTACATTACACACTTTGGAAGCTGTCTTACATTTACACACTTTGGAAGCTGTCTTATATTTAGACACTTTGGAAGCTGTCTTACATTACACACTTTGGAAGCTGTCTTATATTTAGACACTTTGGAAGCTGTCTTATATTTAGACACTTTGGAAGCTGTCTTACATTTACACACTTTGGAAGCTGTCTTACATTTACACACTTTGGAAGCTGTCTTACATTACACACTTTGGAAGCTGTCTTATATTTAGACACTTTGGAAGCTGTCTTACATTTACACACTTTGGAAGCTGTCTTACATTACACACTTTGGAAGCTCTCTTACATTTAGACACTTTGGAAGCTGTCTTACATTTAGACACTTTGGAAGCTGTCTTACATTTACACACTTTGGAAGCTGTCTTATATTTAGACACTTTGGAAGCTGTCTTACATTTAGCTGTCTTACATTTACACACTTTGGAAGCTGTCTTACATTAGACACTTTGGAAGCTGTCTTACATTAGACACTTTGGAAGCTGTCTTACATTAGACACTTTGGAAGCTGTCTTACATTAGACACTTTGGAAGCTGTCTTACATTAGACACTTTGGAAGCTGTCTTACATTAGACACTTTGGAAGCTGTCTTACATTAGACACTTTGGAAGCTGTCTTACATTAGACACTTTGGAAGCTGTCTTACATTAGACACATTGGAAGCTGTCTTACATTAGACACTTTGGAAGCTGTCTTACATTAGACACTTTGGAAGCTGTCTTACATTTAGACACTTTGGAAGCTGTCTTACATTACACACTTTGGAAGCTGTCTTATATTTAGACACTTTGGAAGCTGTCTTACATTTAGACACTTTGGAAGCTGTCTTACATTAGACACTTTGGAAGCTGTCTTACATTAGACACTTTGGAAGCTGTCTTACATTAGACACTTTGGAAGCTGTCTTACATTAGACACTTTGGAAGCTGTCTTACATTAGACACTTTGGAAGCTGTCTTACATTAGACACTTTGGAAGCTGTCTTACATTAGACACTTTGAAAGCTGTCTTACATTAGACACTTTGAAAGCTGTCTTACATTAGACACTTTGGAAGCTGTCTTACATTAGACACTTTGGAAGCTGTCTTACATTTACGCACTTTGGAAGCTGTCTTATATTTAGACACTTTGGAAGCTGTCTTACATTAGACACTTTGGAAGCTGTCTTACATTAGACACTTTAGAAGTAGAGTTGAGCGAACACCTGGATGTTCGGGTTCGAGAAGTTCGGCCGAACATCCCGGAAATGTTCGGGTTCGGGATCCGAACCCGATCCGAACTTCGTCCCGAACCCGAACCCCATTGAAGTCAATGGGGACCCGAACTTTTCGGCACTAAAAAGGCTGTAAAACAGCCCAGGAAAGAGCTAGAGGGCTGCAAAAGGCAGCAACATGTAGGTAAATCCCCTGCAAACAAATGTGGATAGGGAAATGAATTAAAATAAAAATTAAATAAATAAAAATTAACCAAAATCAATTGGAGAGAGGTTCCATAGCAGAGAATCTGGCTTCCCGTCACCCACCACTGGAACAGTCCATTCTCAGATATTTAGGCCCCGGCACCCAGGCAGAGGAGAGAGGTCCCGTAACAGAGAATCTGTCTTCATGTCAGCAGAGAATTAGTCTGCATGTCATAGCAGAGAATGAGGCTTCACGTCAGCCACCACTGCAACAGTCCATTGGCATATATTTAGGCCCAGCACCCAGGCAGAGGAGGGAGGTCCCGTAACAGAGAATCTGTCTTCATGTCAGCAGAGAATCAGTCTGCATGTCGTAGCAGAGAATGAGGCTTCACGTCAGCCACCACTGCAACAGTCCATTGGCATATATTTAGGCCCAGCACACACACAGGCAGAGGAGAGAGGTCCCGTAACAGAGGATCTGGCTTCATGTCAGCAGAGAATCAGTCTGCATGTCATAGCAGAGAATCAGGCTTCACGTCAGCCACCACTGCAACAGTCCCTTGTCATAAATTTAGGCCCAGCACCCAGGCAGAGGAGAGAGGTCCCGTAACAGACAATCTGGCTTCATGTCAGCAGAGAATTAGTCTGCATGTCATAGCAGAGAATGAGGCTTCACGTCAGCCACCACTGCAACAGTCCATTGGCATATATTTAGGCCTAGCACACAGGCAGAGGAGAGAGGTCCCGTAACAGACAATCTGGCTTCATGTCAGCAGAGAATCAGTCTGCATGTCATAGCAGAGAATGAGGCTTCACGTCACCCACCACTGCAACAGGCCATTGGCATATATTTAGGCCTAGCACACAGGCAGAGCAGAGAGGTCCCGTAACAGACAATCTGGCTTCATGACAGCAGAGAATCAGTCTGCATGTCATAGCAGAGAATGAGGCTTCACGTCACCCACCACTGCAACAGTCCATTGGCATATATTTAGGCCTAGCACACAGGCAGAGCAGAGAGGTCCCGTAACAGACGATCTGGCTTCATGTCAGCAGAGAATCAGTCTGCATGTCATAGCAGAGAATGAGGCTTCACGTCAGCCACCACTGCAACAGTCCATTGGCATATATTTAGGCCTAGCACACAGGCAGAGGAGAGAGGTCCCGTAACAGACAATCTGGCTTCATGTCAGCAGAGAATCAGTCTGCATGTCATAGCAGAGAATGAGGCTTCACGTCACCCACCACTGCAACAGTCCATTGGCATATATTTAGGCCCAGCACCCAGGCAGAGGAGGGAGGTCCCGTAACAGAGAATCTGTCTTCATGTCAGCAGAGAATTAGTCTGCATGTCATAGCAGAGAATGAGGCTTCACGTCAGCCACCACTGCAACAGTCCATTGGCATATATTTAGGCCCAGCACCCAGGCAGAGGAGGGAGGTCCCGTAACAGAGAATCTGTCTTCATGTCAGCAGAGAATTAGTCTGCATGTCATAGCAGAGAATGAGGCTTCACGTCAGCCACCACTGCAACAGTCCATTGGCATATATTTAGGCCCAGCACCCAGGCAGAGGAGGGAGGTCCCGTAACAGACAATCTGGCTTCATGTCAGCAGAGAATCAGTCTGCATGTCATAGCAGAGAATGAGGCTTCACGTCAGCCACCACTGCAACAGTCCATTGGCATATATTTAGGCCCAGCACACACACAGGCAGAGGAGAGAGGTCCCGTAACAGAGAATCTGGCTTCATGTCAGCAGAGAATCAGTCTGCATGTCATAGCAGAGAATGAGGCTTCACGTCAGCCACCACTGCAACAGTCCATTGGCATATATTTAGGCCCAGCACACACACAGGCAGAGGAGAGAGGTCCCGTAACAGAGGATCTGGCTTCATGTCAGCAGAGAATCAGTCTGCATGTCATAGCAGAGAATCAGGCTTCACGTCAGCCACCACTGCAACAGTCCATTGTCATAAATTTAGGCCCAGCACCCAGGCAGAGGAGAGAGGTCCCGTAACAGACAATCTGGCTTCATGTCAGCAGAGAATTAGTCTGCATGTCATAGCAGAGAATGAGGCTTCACGTCAGCCACCACTGCAACAGTCCATTGGCATATATTTAGGCCTAGCACACAGGCAGAGGAGAGAGGTCCCGTAACAGAGAATCTGGCTTCATGTCAGCAGAGAATCAGTCTGCATGTCATAGCAGAGAATAAGGCTTCACGTCACCCACCACTGCAACAGTCCATTGGCATATATTTAGGCCTAGCACACAGGCAGAGGAGAGGTTCATTCAACTTTGGGTAGCCTCGCAATATAACGGTAAAATGAAAATAAAAATAGGATTGAATGAGGAAGTGCCCTGGAGTCCAATAATATATGGTTATGGGGAGGTAGTTAATGTCTAATCTGGACAAGGGACGGACAGGTCCTGTGGGATCCATGCCTGGTTCATTTTTATGAACGTCAGCTTGTCCACATTGGCTGTAGACAGGCGGCTGCGTTTGTCTGTAATGACGCCCCCTGCCGTGCTGAATACACGTTCAGACAAAACGCTGGCTGCCGGGCAGGCCAGCACCTCCAAGGCATAAAAGGCTAGCTCTGGCCACGTGGACAATTTAGAGACCCAGAAGTTGAATGGGGCCGAACCATCAGTCAGTACGTGGAGGGGTGTGCACACGTACTGTTCCACCATGTTAGTGAAATGTTGCCTCCTGCTAACACGTTGCGTATCAGGTGGTGGTGCAGTTAGCTGTGGCGTGTTGACAAAAGTTTTCCACATCTCTGCCATGCTAACCCTGCCCTCAGAGGAGCTGGCCGTGACACAGCTGCCTTGGCGACCTCTTGCTCCTCCTCTGCCTTGGCCTTGGGCTTCCACTTGTTCCCCTGTGACATTTGGGAATGCTCTCAGTAGCGCGTCTACCAACGTGCGCTTGTACTCGCGCATCTTCCTATCACGCTCCAGTGCAGGAAGTAAGGTGGGCACATTGTCTTTGTAGCGTGGATCCAGCAGGGTGGCAACCCAGTAGTCCGCACAGGTTAAAATGTGGGCAACTCTGCTGTCGTTGCGCAGGCACTGCAGCATGTAGTCGCTCATGTGTGCCAGGCTGCCCAGGGGTAAGGACAAGCTGTCCTCTGTGGGAGGCGTATCGTCATCGTCCTGCCTTTCCCCCCAGCCACGCACCAGTGATGGACCCGAGCTGCGTTGGGTGCCACCCCGCTGTGACCATGCTTCATCCTCATCCTCCTCCACCTCCTCCTCATCCTCGTCCTCCTCGTCCTCCAGTAGTGGGCCCTGGCTGGCCACATTTGTACCTGGCCTCTGCTGTTGCCAAAAACCTCCCTCTGAGTCACTTCGAAGAGACTGGCCTGAAAGTGCTAAAAATGACCCCTCTTCCTCCTCCTCCTCCTCCTCCTGGGCCACCTCCTCTTCCATCATCGCCCTAAGTGTTTTCTCAAGGAGACATAGAAGTGGTATTGTAACGCTGATAACGGTGTCATCGCCACTGGCCATGTTGGTGGAGTACTCGAAACAGCGCAACAGGGCACACAGGTCTCGCATGGAGGCCCAGTCATTGGTGGTGAAGTGGTGCTGTTCTGTAGTGCGACTGACCCGTGCGTGCTGCAGCTGAAACTCCACTATGGCCTGCTGCTGCTCGCACAGTCTGTCCAGCATGTGCAAGGTGGAGTTCCACCTGGTGGGCACGTCGCATATGAGGCGGTGAGCGGGAAGGCCGAAGTTACGCTGTAGCGCAGACAGGCGAGCAGCAGCAGGATGTGAACGCCGGAAGCGCGAACAGACGGCCCGCACTTTATGCAGCAGCTCTGACATGTCGGGGTAGTTGTGAATGAACTTCTGCACCACCAAATTCAGCACATGCGCCAAGCAAGGGATGTGCGTCAAATTGGCTAGTCCCAGAGCTGCAACGAGATTTCGCCCATTATCACACACCACCAGGCTGGGCTTGAGGCTCACCGGCAGCAACCACTCGTCGGTCTGTTGTTCAATACCCCGCCACAACTCCTGTGCGGTGTGGGGCCTGTCCCCCAAACATATGAGTTTCAGAATGGCCTGCTGACGTTTACCCCGGGCTGTGCTGAAGTTGGTGGTGAAGGTATGTGGCTGACTGGATGAGCAGGTGGAAGAAGAGGAGGAGGAAGCCGAGAAGGAGGAGGTGGCAACAGGAGGCAAAGAATGTTGCCCTGCGATCCTTGGCGGCGGAAGGACGTGCGCCAAACAGCTCTCCGCCTGGGGCCCAGCTGCCACTACATTTACCCAGTGTGCAGTTAGGGAGATATAGCGTCCCTGGCCGTGCTTACTGGTCCACGTATCTGTGGTTAGGTGGACCTTGCTACAGATGGCGTTGCGCAGTGCACACTTGATTTTATCGGATACTTGGTTGTGCAGGGAAGGCACGGCTCTCTTGGAGAAGTAGTGCCGGCTGGGAACAACATACTGTGGGACAGCAAGCGACATGAGCTGTTTGAAGCTGTCTGTGTCCACCAGCCTAAATGACAGCATTTCATAGGCCAGTAGTTTAGAAATGCTGGCATTCAGGGCCAGGGATCGAGGGTGGCTAGGTGGGAATTTACGCTTTCTATCAAATGTTTGTGAGATGGAGAGCTGAACGCTGGCGTGTGACATGGTTGAGACGCTTGGTGACGGAGGTGGTGGTGGTGGTGTTGGTGGTACATCCCCTGTTTGCTGGGCGGCAGGTGCCAACGTTCCTCCAGAGGCGGAGGAAGAGGCCGAGGCGGCAGCAGCAGAATAGGCCGAGGCGGCAGCAGCAGAAGAGGTAGCAGGGGGAGCCTGAGTGACTTCCTTGGTTTTAAGGTGTTTACTCCACTGCAGTTCATGCTTTGCATGCAGGTGCCTGGTCATGCAGGTTGTGCTCAGGTTCAGAACGTTAATGCCTCGCTTCAGGCTCTGATGGCACAGCGTGCAAACCACTCGGGTCTTGTCGTCAGCACATTGTTTGAAGAAGTGCCATGCCAGGGAACTCCTTGAAGCTGCCTTTGGGGTGCTCGGTCCCAGATGGCTGCGGTCAGTAGCAGGCGGAGTCTCTTGGCGGCGGGTGTTCTGCTTTTGCCCACTGCTCCCTCTTTTGCTACGCTGTTGGCTCGGTCTCACCACTGCCTCTTCCTCCGAACTGTGAAAGTCAGTGGCACGACCTTCATTCCATGTGGGGTCTAGGACCTCATCGTCCCCTGCATCGTCTTCCACCCAGTCTTGATCCCTGACCTCCTGTTCAGTCTGCACACTGCAGAAAGACGCAGCAGTTGGCACCTGTGTTTCGTCATCATCAGAGACATGCTGAGGTGGTATTCCCATGTCCTCATCATCAGGAAACATAAGTGGTTGTGCGTCAGTGCATTCTATGTCTTTCACCGCTGGGGAAGGGCTAGGTGGATGCCCTTGGGAAACCCTGCCAGCGGAGTCTTCAAACAGCATAAGAGACTGCTGCATAACTTGAGGCTGAGACAGTTTCCCTGGTATGCATGGGGGTGATGTGACAGACTGATGGGGTTGGTTTTCAGGCGCCATCTGTGCGCTTTCTGCAGAAGACTGGGTGGGAGATAATGTGAACGTGCTGGATCCACTGTCGGCCACCCAATTGACTAATGCCTGTACCTGCTCAGGCCTTACCATCCTTAGAACGGCATTGGGCCCCACCATATATCGCTGTAAATTCTGGCGGCTACTGGGACCTGAGGTAGTTGGTACACTAGGACGTGTGGATGTGGCAGAACGGCCACGTCCTCTCCCAGCACCAGAGGGTCCACTAACACCACCACGACCATGTCCACGTCCGCGTCCCTTACTAGATGTTTTTCTCATTGTTATGGTTCACCACAACAACAAATATATTATTGGGCCCAATGTATTGTATTCAAATTCAGCGGGATATAAATTTGAGGCCTAGTATTTAGGCGCTGGGTGACCGGTATGGATTTAGTGACAGAATTAGACTTGGAAATGCACAGAAGCGTGTGTGTGTGAAGTTATTCTGAATGACCCAATGTGCACCTTGAATATATTATACCCTTTTAGGGATAGATTTCAAATAGCTCTGATATAGCAGAAACCACTAAATTATGAAATTGCTAAATTGGGAATTGTATTTCAACCCAGAACAAAATGTGCTTGAACGGACACTAAATAACTCGCCCAGCTACAGCACTAACGAGAGATTAGCAGGATATAAATTTGAGGCCTAGTATTTAGGCGCTGGGTGACAGGTATGGGTTTAGTGACAGAATTAGACTTGGAAATACACAGTAGCGGGTGTGTGTGAAGTTATTCTGAATGACCCAATGTGCACCTTGAATATTATATACCCTTTTAGGGATAGATTTCAAATAGCTCTGATATAGCAGAAACCACTAAATTATGAAATTGCTAAATTGGGAATTGTATTTCAACCAGAACAAGAATGTGCTTGAACGGACACTAAATAACTCGCCCAGCTACAG